>NW_007379157.1:0-662 GCF_000475195.1 Diaphorina citri | reverse complement strand
TTCAACTGTTCACCGATGGTTTCAATGAAATTTTTACCTTCTAAGATTAGTATAAATCAGTTGATGAAATGAACAGAGAAGTAGGTACATATAGGTACAATAAGTGGGTTAGATGTTCTACTGATGTCATAATAATTGCACCATATGACTGAAATATTGCTCGTCATGGCTCACCATGTATTTCCAAGTAGTACCTACACGACGCTCTTCCGATCTGATCATTTACCTGATTACCTTGATATAGTATTTAACATCTCTAAAAACAACCCTTCCGAGGTACAAGGTACTATCTTAACCTGCCTCGGTGGTGTAGTGGTCAAGAAGCTCGCCTGGTAAACAGGAGGGCGTGGGTTCAATCCCAGCCGAGGTATGGAATTTTATCCTCATATAATTTGAGAATTTGACCACAATAATAGTAGTAGCCTACTGCTGGAGTAAAGGGACTTTTCAGTCCTAGGCGAGCAGTATAAATAAGCACTATTATTATTATTATTTTATTAAAACCGAGGGGACTGACGCTCAAAAGCTCGTTTCGGGTCGGGAAAAACCAGCAGCAATTCCCAGATGGTCATTGTATTCAGTAAGTCAGGGTTGTCCAACCTTAGGGCACCCGAGGGCCGCAAGAGACCAAGGTAGAGAGTTGGCGGGCCGCAAAAACTCAA
>NW_007379156.1:0-65357 GCF_000475195.1 Diaphorina citri | reverse complement strand
TGGAGTTTGTTGTGATTTAATAATACCGATTGGAATGTTGTTGATGTTTAATGTGCATAACCAGGTGCTTTTTAGATGCTGGTGTTCTGCTTTTGTGTGTAGTAAAGCAGCATCATCCCATAGTCGGTCCGCATAGTCCGCATTTGCTACAGTATAAACAGCTGGCTGGCCGCTGCGTTGGCAGTATAAACAAGGTATATTCCATCCTTTTCTGTTCCACATTAGGTAAACTGCAAACCCCAGACCATTGTTTAAAACCAATGAAGAGTGATGAGCAATAAGTGAGGTACTGCTCACTCCGCGATGTACTCTGTTCTACAGTCCACATGTGCTGGAGCTGAAAGATGAAACCTACAGTAGGGTACCTGGAGGAAATTGAAGAAATACGAGTGTAATCTCTGTTCTGGAAATTGTTCAATTAATGTGTTTCACATAATTGGTGTGTTCCACAAAGAATCTTCAATTTTCCACATAGAGGTTTCAGCAATATATTGCTGCTGCTTCTTCAATGAGCGTCCGCGATGTACAAATAGAAGAGGAAGCTTTGCTGAGTATATACTGGACCACAGAAGACTGGGTCCGCCTAGATGCTCGGAGATAGAACATCCCTAAGGCCGGTCACTCATGCTCGGAAACATCCCTAAGGCCGGTCACTCATGCTCGGGATGTCAGACGGATCTAGGTAGGGCAAAACTGAGTCTGAGAAACCTAGAAGTCGGAAGCTTTTTCCGCCTCCTACGTTTCGACGGTCTGACACTGCCCGACAGTCGTAAGTGGACGCCCTAAACGATGGGGATACACCGGGTTTCGTAAATATGGGGGCTACTGTTTTTAAAGCTCGATACACAAATTCCAATGATTTAGAATCGAAAGTTCTTCACTCTTCAAATTTTTACTTAGACATATCGAACTTGATGGCAAGTTTATTCAGTCTGCTTGTTTAATTTATAACTGCTGCTATCAATCATCAGTCAAAAATTTCATAGCCCATTCTATGTTCACATAACACATCTCAATCCCATAGTCGGTCCGCATAGTCCGCATTTGCTACAGTATAAACAGCTGGCTGGCCGCTGCGTTGGCAGTATAAACAAGGTATATTCTATCCTTTTCTGTTCTACAGTCCACATGTGCTGGAGCTGAAAGATGAAACCTACAGTACCTGGAGGAAATTGAAGAAATACGAGTGTAATCCCTGTTCTGGAAATTGTTCAATTGGTGTGTTTCACATAAAAGAATCTTCAAATTTCCACATGGAGGTTTCAGCAATATATTGCTGCTTCTTCAATGAGCGTCCTTTAATTTATAACTGCTGCTATCAATCATCAGTCAAAAATTTCATAGCCCATTCTATGTTCACATAACACATCTCAAGAGAAATGAACTAAAGTGTGGGGTAGCTGATCTAGGGCTAATTATATGCCTTGTATGTTTCGGCTGCCAAGCCCATTGTAGACAGCATATCTTTTGAATGGTTCCAATTTTTGACATTTGTTCTGTATGTGGTATTATGTAAATACATGAAAGAATTTAAAAGTTAAAAAAACGTTTATTTTAATGTTCAAAATATCTAACTTTTCATTTTTAGAGAGTTGTCTATATCATTCATTTTATATTTAGACTATTCAGTCTTCTTTCGGACATTCGTCGATTTTGACACTTCATTCTCTTGTTTCATAGTTTCATGACATATGGGATGTGTTTCATGTATATGTGTTGCACCATAATGTTTATTGGATTGCCACCGGTCACTATTGTCACCCCGAAGGATCAACATTATAAGTAAATGGTGCTTACTTCTTGTTTCAAGTAATTTTACCTCACTTACAATAGCAAATGGTGCTTGCACAGATGTTGATCGTGCCATAAGGAATAATTTTACAAGTTTTGTAAAACTCTTCAGTTTTAAAACGCGAGTTTTACGAGTTAACAATCTAGTGCCCTTGCTGTAGCTGATGTGCTTTGACAGTTCAAAATAATACATCGAATGCATGAGCGATTCAACTACCGAAGCTAACAGTTGACAGGCGGTTAGCTCCAATCGCGGGATGGTTACAGGTTTGACAGGAGCAACTTTGGTCTTTGCTCGAATGAGGTTGACCAACACACGTTGATCGGAGCAAACGACACGGATGTACACGGCGGCGGCCAAGGCAATGCTAGAGGCATCAGCAAATCCAATTAATTCAGGCGGGTTTACATAGGTGTCTAATACATAGCGTGGTATCTTCATCATTTGAAGGTCTGGTAGTTCGCTGATGAATGAGGACCATTCAGCAAGTAAATCGTCAGGCAACGGTTCATCCCATCCGAGGCCCATCAGCCAGAGCCTCTGCATGAGGATTTTCATCCAAACAATGACCGGGCCGAGGAACCCAGGTAGGTCAAAGATACGGGCAATCTGGGACAGGACCTGACGTTTGGTTACACAGACATCTATGATCGGTTTGACATGGTACGAGAAAACATCTTCCTTGGAATCCCATTGGATTCCCAAGACACGGAGCGTTTGATTATCTCCCATTGGATGAGAGTTTTCAAGGAGATCAAGAGACAAGCCCTCCAAGACCTCCGGATGTGAGCAGGACCACTTGCGGAGTTCAAAGCCACCTGCAGCCAACAGATTGGACAATTGTTCCCGTAGCTCACAGGCTTCAGAAATGGAGCTGGCACCGGTTACTACATCATCAACGTAGATGTCGTTTTCCAAATAAATATGGATAGGAGTCACTTGATCCATATTTATAACTCGAGCATAATTTTCACAAGTTGTGTCATATTTTATGTCTCGGACGGATTTGGATAAACACAAAAACAGCTGTTTCTTTTAGCACAATTTTTACAAGAATTAGATATAGTAGCATATTAAAGTAAGTATAATTGTAACTTGTGTCCTATGCAAGACAATGTATCATAATATGAGTTGGAGTGTGCAGAAGAAGTTGTGAACAATCTGTTTTCAAGCTTTATAACATCAAATTTCTTTGTTTTCTCCAATAAAAAGTATTATAATAATAACGATATTCCACATAATTAAGTATCTATAGATAGTTCATATTGAAGTAAAAATCGTAGAGTCACAAGAGTGTAGCTTTCCTTCTAAAAGCTTTAACGTCAACTCGCTGTGATGGAGTGACAATTTTTACAGTTAATCAATTGGCCCAGACATGGCTGGCGTTTCCTTTCTCATCGGGATGGTTCATTTTCAAATTTCCAACGTCAGGGTTTATATGCGACCTAGAAAACATTGAAAAGTCATGGAATAGTAATGAAATTTTATTCCGGGGAAAAGTTGATTTTTTAAGTTCCAGGAAAAGCGTATTTTGAACGTATTTGTTTTGGTTGACATTAAAACTGTCGCAGGTCCAATGTCCCATTTTTACATATTCCCAGATCTTGGTGTTACTCTACTTATCAAATCAAGTGGCACTCGTGGTGATATATGGCAATCACATGGCAAAACTGTCCCCTTGCCAAGTCTTGACAAAGTACAAGATGGATGGACATAACGACACTAGACACAAGAGTCAACAAAAACTGTGTTGTCTCGTGTGTTGGCAACACCACAGAATGTGCATAAATCATGGAAACAAAGCCATGACAAAAAATTAATGTTGAAAAAGAGTCCCAGAGTGCAGTTTATTATTTCAAAATCTCCGTCAGAGTTGAGTACTCGGGCTTGGTACCCCCTCAAACACAAGATTTATTGTATTTACCAAACATGGTCAACTGAACCACCGTATAGCTCACCAGAGTGGTTTAATTAGGTTACTACAATGATACAGTTTCTGCTGATATACATAGTCTCATAATATTCTCGCTGCTAGTAAGTCTGGTTGTATAATCCAATAATGATATCCAGCGGCTATACTTAAGATAAACTTTGCTGTAGTTCCAATAGTTGCTCCTTTCTTTCCTTCTCGCGTTCTTTTGTCTACTGGAAATTCTTCATGGGCGTGAATAATTTTAATTCATTCATAAACTTCATATTTTGAGTTGGAGTTGCCTCCGGTTTTGTTCATTCCTAAAACACTAACCAACCCATTACACAGAATACCTATAGCCTAGGTATATTTAAATTTGTAATACCAAAGTATTGCGTGTGTCCGAATGTTGAACCACTTGGTAATTATTTTTGCAAGATTGATGGTTTTGAGGAATTATTGATTACTATTGAATCGGTTCTCGCCTCAGTTGATCAGGTTCAGACCTAATGTATGTTATTAACGTGTAATAATCACCCTGCTATCAAAATCTGAATCCTATAATCTGCACCAATATTGGGGGGTTCCAAATACACCCACATATGTAGGTGTTGTACAACTAACCCAATTCGGATGTGGCTCAAATTTTGGCTCATATGTGGCTCAAATGAAATTGATTATGGTTTTTGATCTATAGCGCCTTTGCTTTTTAGTCCCTCCTCTTTATTATTACAATAGTAATAAAAAGGTATAAGGGACGGACTATTGTATTCGCTTCGGTGTCGTCTGTCTGTCATTCTGTCTGTCACTCTGTCTGTTCCCATAGAAGGACTTATCCAAACCTGGTCGACCTATATATCAAATTAAAGGTCTTTTTATCAGCAACACGAAAATGGTGGTGCAAATTTTGTCCAGAAAACCATAAAGCCAAAAAACAAAAAAAAAAAAACTGTTTTTTGGGGGATTTTTTGTTGTACTTTCAAGCATCTTGTTTCTTTCCTAGTTTTAGTAACCCTCAATACCTACTCTGGCTCTTCTTTTCTACCTCTTCAGCTTTTACTTCACCTTCTCTCCCTTCTTCCACTTCCATCTTGTATATTTTTTTTTCTTTCTTTGTTCCTTTCCGTTGATCGCATTCCTACAGTCCTCCAATTGGTTCCTATGTACAACATTTGCATTTGAGTTATGTTAGGCTGTGATTTTACCTCTCTTACTTGTTTTACTGTGTGTCGCCCATCACAAGTTCCTATGAAAACAACATGTGTCATACAGTAATCATTTATTGTAAGAAATAAAAACCTGTGATATCTTATTATTTTGTTTGGACAAAATTTTGCGTGTCTTCTTGTTGTGTTAACTTTTCACCTTGATCTCTTATTTTTTTTTTACACACGGGGATGCGAAAATGCTTTAAACCTTGAAAAAAACTTCCCTTAAGTACTTGTCATCAAAAATTCGAGGCTGAGGTGGGGTTTAGAAAGTTCCCAAAATTGGTTCTGGTTTAAAACAATAAGGAAAATGTTTAAATAATTTAATTATGGTCGAGTATGTAGGGACATAGGCTATTTAAATTTGTCATATTCCATCCCGATTCAAAATGGCAGCACCTCAAAGTTATGACTCTTATGCCACGCTGATCCCGTACAAAGGACGGGTCAACCACTAGTGAGAAGTAGAGAAAATGTGTACCTAAAGCTGCCTATTGGGGTCAGTATGGTCAACCCTTGAGGTGTCCCTTTGACTCCGTGCGGGACGAAATGAGTCGAAGTTAGTTGATGTGAGTCAGAAGCCGAATAGATGTAGATGTCTTTTTAGAAACGATTGTAAAGACGTGATGTTTTTTAAACTCTTGAGCTGATTCTCTCGTTTTGGTAGAGTATGCATGGGCTTTGGCGGTCCGTTTTCTTCTAAAACTGACCGGACCATATTAGGGAGTTTCAGTAAATACCTAATCTCCACAGTTGATTTGATCGCTCTAAGAAAAAAAAAAAAAAAAAAAAATTGGTTAAAGTTAAAAAAAAAAAAAAAATCTATTGACAGTTCATATTGAAGTAAATAAAAATCGTAGAGTAACAAGAGTGTAGCTTTCCTTCTAAAAGCTTTAACGTCAACTCGCTGTGATAGAGTGACAATTTTTACAGTTAATCAACCCTTAAGGGGGCCTTTTCTAAAGTTTGTCTACCGCTGGTACTCTGCATACATAGCCTCCAGTATGTCCTACCACTGTTGCAACTGTGTTGTCTCGTGTGTTGGCAACACCACAGAATGTGCATAAATCATGGAAACAAAGCCATGCGATTACTTCAAATGCAAACACAAAGAATAAAACAAAACTCCAAATGACACCAAAGTTAGCAGTAGTAAAAATGGAATAAAAAATAGATAATACCAGTTTCCGTTCAGTGGAGCGAAACTTTGCAAACTTTTACAAAACCTGAAGCTTACAAATATTTTCTCAAGGCGACCTTTTTGATCTACGGCTGTTAATCGTTGAGAAATAGTTAAATTGTAGACATAGCTATGACGGTAGAATTTGTCGAGAAGAGATGGAGTTGATAAATTGAGGAGCATGTTTAATTATTGTTAAGGTGAAATAACTGTTGGTTGGTCGAATCTGAAATCTTTTGGAGTTTAAATAGTTAAATTGTAGACATAGCTATGACGGTAGAATTTGTCGAGAAGAGATGGAGTTGATAAATTGAGGAGCATGTTTAATTATTGTAAAGGTGAAATAACTGTTGGTTGGTCGAATCTGAAATCTTGTGGAGTTTGGAGGCAATAGCTCGATCTGATGTTTATGTGTGTGTGGTCAATAAACAATGAGCACGAGATAGCCCACGGGCATTTGATACTTCACTGGTTCCCGATGGAATACTCAGGTTGAGCTACGTCGAACGTGGTTGAAAATGTCCGAAATATTTCAACTCACAGGTCAATATAGAAAACAGACTTGAGGTAATCTCTGGGAAAGGCATTCTGTACCATCTTGAGGTACTTGCAAATAAGGTTGTTCTTCCTGCTTTAAAATTCTATATTTCCCATAAACACAAAAACAGCTGTTTCTTTTAGCATAATTTTTACAAGAATTAGATATAGTAGCATATTAAAAGTAAGTATAATTGTAACTTGTATCCTAAGACAATGTATCATCATAATATGAGTTGGAGTGTGCAGACCAAGTTGTGAACAATCTGTTTTCAAGCTTTATAACATCACATTTCTTTGTTTTCTCCAATAAAAAGCATTATAATAATGACAATATTCCACATAATTAAGTATCTATAGATAGTTCATATTGAAGTAAAAATCTATAGAGTCACAAGAGTGTAGCTTTCCTTCTAAAAGCTTTAACGTCAACTCGCTGTGATGGAGTGACAATTTTTACAGTTAATCATCCCTTAAGGGGGCCTTTTCTAAAGTTTGTCTACCGCTGGTACTCTGCATAGTCTGCATACATAGCCTCCAGCATGTCCTACCACTGTTGCAACTGTGTTGTCTCGTGTGTTGGCAACACCACAGAATGTGCATAAATCATGGAAATATGGTTCATTGGAGTTTGTTGTGATTTAATAATACCGATTGGAATGTTGTTGATGTTTAATGTGCATAACCAGGTGCTTTTTAGATGATGTTCTGCTTTTGTGTGTAGTAAAGCAGCATCCATACAATTAAGTTGAGTGGTCTGATAGAAGAAACTGTCGGTCCTCCAGTCCCGAAATGGAAGAGAGGACAGGCCAGCTACCCCAAGAAGCAATTGAGCATTATCTGTTTGGGATAAAGATTCCCGCCCGAGGCGGAAATCAAACCCGCGGACTAGCGCTTACAAGGGGATTGGGTTGGAAGTTGGAAGGTATCCAAAAGAATGCTCTTCAATCCGTAGATTCCTTAATTCTCTGGATCACCAGACTCTATGTGAGCTACGTCCATTCGATCCAATAGGTCTAGGGCCCCTTCCTGGGGTCCTCAAGGGGGCCTGGAACTAGCATTACATCCTAATAGAGCTAAAACTACCTAGTAGAATTGTATTTTCCTTTCGGTACCTATTTCCCCTCTTTTGGTGTGGTAGCCCCTGTATTAAACCATAGGAAATCCAAGATTTGTAAGCCATGAAAATCGGTTCTGTTTCCGAAAGGAAAACAATTTCCATTCGACCTAGCCCCAGGCCCCGGTTAGACTTAGCGGCCCTGTACCTATCCTTCCAATATAATAAATAGAGTATGTTTATTTTAATAATATAGTTTATTAAGAGCTTTCTCCTTGAAGAGCACGGCTTCCCTGTTGAATTGTAATGATAATCATTAAGTTATAATGAAATTATAAAGGTTCCTCGCCGTCAGAACGGTAACAATATGGTTCATATAATCATTAAGTTATAATGAAATTATAAAGGTTCCTCGCCGTCAGAACGGTAACAATATGGTTCATTGGAGTTTGTTGTGATTTAATAAACCGATTGGAATGTTGTTGATGTGCTTGTGCATAACCAGGTGCTTTTTAGATGCTGGTGTTCTGCTTTTGTGTGTAGTAAAGCAGCATACATACAATTTTATAATTTAAGTTGAGTGGTCTGATAGAAGAAACTGTCGGTCCTCCAGTCCCGAAATGGAAGAGAGGACAGGCCAGCTGCCCTAAGAAGTAATTGAGCATTATCTGTTTGGGATAAAGATTCCCGCCCGGGATGGGAATCAAACCCGCGGACTAGCGCTTACGAGGGGACTGGGCTTGGAAGTTATCCAAGAGAATGCTCTTCAATCCGTAGATTCCTTAGTTCTCTGGATCACCAGACTCTATGTGAGCAATAATAAGTGTAACACACAATGTAAAGATTCCAATAAAGTCGGGATCAGGATAATTATGACGAACGAACTTGCTTCTGTAGCAAGTCCAGGTTGCAATACAACCTCATTGTAATAAAAATTGGTAAATAATTGTAAAGCATTGTACTTATGCATGTTTTGAATAATTGTGTGTATAATTAAGCGGTGGCAAGCACGGTTGTTACTCATTTTGTTGGAAAACAAAGCTCTGTAATTACCACCTCAGTGAGAACTCGATAGACCCCTCCGATATACGAACTTGCTTCTGTAGCAAGTCCAGGTTGCAATACAACCTCATTGTAATAAAAATTGGTAAATAATTGTAAAGCATTGTACTTATGAATGTTTTGAATAATTGTGTGTATAATTAAGCGGTGGCAAGCACGGTTGTTACTCATCATTTTGTTGGAAAACAAAGCTCTGTAATTACCACCTCAGTGAGAACTCGATAGACCCCTCCGATACAACAATACCCGTTTGGTTTCCACGAGATGTTCGGCCGGTGGTGAAATAGACTGGAGTAGCCAAGGTTTCGGGTTCGAGTGAAAATGTGTTTCAAGAATCAACCTGTTTAACAATACCGCTTGTTCAAAATAATTGCTCTAAGTTCATCAAGAAACGTGAACTATGAATACTTAATAAGTGTAACACACAATGTAAAGATTCCAATAAAGTCGGGATCAGGATAATTATGATGAACGAACTTGCTTCTGTAGCAAGTCCAGGTTGCAATACAACCTCATTGTAATAAAAATTGGTAAATAATTGTAAAGCATTGTACTTATGCATGTTTTGAATAATTGTGTGTATAATTAAGCGGTGGCAAGCACGGTTGTTACTCATTTTGTTGGAAAACAAAGCTCTGTAATTACCACCTCAGTGAGAACTCGATAGACCCCTCCGATACAACAATACCCGTTTGGTTTCCACGAGATGTTCGGCCGGTGGTGAAATAGACTGGAGTAGCCAAGGTTTCGGGTTCGAGTGAAAATGTGTTTCAAAATTGTGAAGAATTATGACTGGTCTATGAGCAACGTGCAGTAATATGCCATTTGTACATGAATATTAATGCAGCTTGAAATGTGTCCACGAATATTTATGAAGAAGTAATGAGAGTGAGAAAAACAAAGAAAAAATGGTATTGATCTTGGAGAAGCCCGGGGTGTCTTACCTTTAAACTTTTACTTTTGGGTAGGTAGAGGAGAACACTTCAGATAATTCAGTTAGAAAAATTCCGAGTCCGACCGGTAGGTAGGTATGATTTTGGTTGAGCGTTGATGTTGGTTGATAAGACGAAGAACGAACAATGGCGAAGCGAAGCACTCAGATTTTTTCGAACCAGCCGGCGTCTTGTTTATATTTGTTTGAAATCAGCTGACTCGCGCGATTGAAGCGACACCCGTGGGCAGGATGTGATTTAGGACAAGGAGGGAATTCAAATTTTAAGGGCGCGTTCACAAACAGATCTTGTAAGATGAACTGGGACAGTTGGAGATTTTCTCAAGTTTGGTCGAAATAATTCAAGTGGCAATTTTATACGAAAAATCACGAGTAGAATGAGATTTCTGGACTGTGAAATAGCTTTTGTGGAGGCAAAATGATACGAGCTATCGAGCTTCTCCTAATAATTTTGTCTGATTAGAAATACTACTTGGGCCTATATCAAGAAAACACCAACATAACTAATTAAATACTATACCCCTTTTGACGTGAATTGCGAATTAATGCCTTTTTAAGTATCATAACTTCATAACATGGTCAAAATTACCCATGCCTATATCATAGCATCAGAATAATCTAATGCTGTAAGAAAATCATTACCTTGTATATTAAGCAGATATCAATATTTATTGTCTTCGGTATTTTAATTGTTATTTGCGTCAGAGAAGAGCAATTAATTGGGAATTACTAGTAATGAGATTTCCATAAACATCGCAAGATAATGATTATCCAATAATGATTTCTCAATTCCTCATTGGAACTTGGATTGCAACACAATGCCAACTTCCTGTATGTAGGTTTTCCACCATCTATTTCTTTTGTAGATTACTCCTACCAACTCCCCTACCTTTATGGCCGTTTTGGGGTGTTAGGTACCTTTAGATAAAGCTAAGTCAAAAAGATGGGTCTGATACTCTACAGTCGATCGACTTTCACTGAAAGATATACGAAGTATAGAAAGATAAAATCATGAAGGTCTGGTAGTTCGCTGATGAATGAGGACCATTCAGCAAGTAAATCGTCAGGCAACGGTTCATCCCATCCGAGGCCCATCAGCCAGAGCCTCTGCATGAGGATTTTCATCCAAACAATGACCGGGCCGAGGAACCCAGGTAGGTCAAAGATACGGGCAATCTGGGACAGGACCTGACGTTTGGTTACACAGACATCTATGATCGGTTTGACATGGTACGAGAAAACATCTTCCTTGGAATCCCATTGGATTCCCAAGACACGGAGCGTTTGATTATCTCCCAGTGGATGAGAGTTTTCAAGGAGATCAAGAGACAAGCCCTCCAAGACCTCCGGATGTGAGCAGGACCACTTGCGGAGTTCAAAGCCACCTGCAGCCAACAGATTGGACAATTGTTCCCGTAGCTCACAGGCTTCAGAAATGGAGCTGGCACCGGTTACTACATCATCAACGTAGATGTCGTTTTCCAAGACCTCAGCGGCTTTAGGAAACTTTGGCCCCTCATCAATGGTCAATTGTTTTATTACCCGTAACGCATGGTAAGGTGAACTGGCTACTCCAAAACAGACACGGGTGATCTCATACTGCTGAACAGACAACTGGGGATCTTGTCTCCATAAGATCTGCTGGTGCACAGAATCTTGAGGATCCACTTTGATGGCTCGATACATTTGTTTTATATCAGCGGTCAAAACAATGGGGTGTAGTCTGAAATTCAACATAATATCGTTAATATCGTTCTGGAGCTTTGGGCCGACCAATAAGGCATCATTCAATGATGGGTGAGACGGGGTTGCATGCTCGGCTGGACTGAATACCACCCGGACCTTGGTGGTGGTGCTCGATTCTTTCATGACACCATGGTGTATCATGACATAAGATGATGGGTTAGAGGTCACCTTCATATGACCTTGATCAATATAATCCTGGAGGTTTTCATAGTACAAAGATTTGAATTCAGGTTTGCGGCTCAAAACCTGTTCTAACTTGACCAGACGAGACATGGCATTGGTCAGATTGTTGCCTAGATCAGGTGGGTCTCCATCTTTAAATGGCAACCGGACAACATAGGTTCCATCAGGTTCACGGTAGTGTGTCTTTTGGAAATGCTCCTCACACTGAAGATCTTCTGGGCGGGTAGGTATATTCACTTTCACTTCTTCGGTCTCCCAGAATTTCTTCAGTTGGTTATCCAATGACTCGTCAGCATCATGCATACTAGAGACATGGAACGACTGAGGAGATACAACAGGTGTGGTGGTAGAAGCAAGTCCCATGACCAAATTGCCGAAGATAGTCGGAATCAGGGACGGCTCTCCCGGGACAATAGGTTGGTGATGGTCTATAAGAGCCGCATAATACTGGGCACCCAGCAACATGTCCACTGGTGAGGGCTGATGGAACAATGGATCAGCCAGTTGAACATGTGACAGACGCTGGATGATGGTCACAGAAACAGGTGTACTCGGTATGTTGGACGATATTTTAGGGAGAATAACAACCTCAACATCTAGGGATGCACAAACAGTTATGTCAGAGCTCACTTAAAGCTTGTGCTTCCTAAAGTAATTATTGTTATGCATTGTATTTCAAAAAGTTATTAATCATGTTACCATGGCTTGCAATGGCTTACCAATCTTACCATGGATGGTCAGGACCCAAAATAAAATTAAAATCATTAATAACAACGAAAATAATTGAGTTAAAAAAAGTCATATAATTACTCTTACTGTAAGTAAAAGTAAGTTCATATTTGACTTCTTCATTAAAGTGTAGGTAGGCTGGCTTACCAATCTTACCATGGATGGTCAGGACCCAAAGTAAAATTAAAATCATTAATAACAAACAACGAAAATAATCGAGTAAAAAAAAAAGCCATATAATTACTCTTACTGTAAGTAAAAGTAAGTTCATATTTGACTTGTTCATTAAAGTGTAGGTATAGGCTGTCCGATATGTATAACTTTCCAAACAATAAAACCAATTGTTCTGTTTGTTATTGACCATAATAATTATAACAAAGTTATCTTTGTTTTGAACTAAAATGGAACTGAGGTATGGTAAAGTTAATATGTTGTTTGTTAAAATGAGAAAAATTCCAAGCTCCCAAGACAATAAAACCAATTGTTCTGTTTGTTATTGACCATAATAATTATAACAAAGTTATCTTTGTTTTGAACTACAATGGAACTGAGGTATAGTAAAGTTAATATGTTGTTTGTTAAAATGAGAAAAATTCCAAGCTCCCAAATCATTAAGCGCAAATTTTAATAGCTCATTATTGCAAGTACTTTCCACTATCACCTTCAGGGTTAATTTGAGTACCCATGCCAAAGATAATACAGATTTTTAACGCGTTAGTGTTGACTTGGTTGGCATGCTAAGTATTACAAAAGTATGTTTGAGCTTACACCATAGAAAAGTTCGCCCCCAAATTATTTGATCTCGCGTTTTTCACTGAGATTTCAACCATCAATCTCGTTATGGTAGGTTTTCTCAAGACCAAGACGTTGAGTGCAATCCGTTCATAATCTCAATGGCTGCAGAATAGAAATGCTGCGTCCATTGTAGAATTTGTCGATATTTTGCTATCGATTAACTTTTTTTTCTACCTGCGCCCGAGGCAAATGAGTGCGTGTGCCCAGTTGGTGCCCATCCAGGTTCAAGTCTGTTTGGTAACGGGAACATACCCGAGGGTTTTGGCATAAAATAAGGCCTATCATTCGGCTATAGGTAACTCTCAATTATCCAATTAAAATTATATCCGATCTACCTCCTACAAATCGAAGGACATCACGTCGATCGTTCACAAAATATACTGAGCACTTTTCCTCACGAATTCCCACAACGACCTAGGTACGGGTAAGAACTATACCTTATCAGCTGCCGTTTTCAATTAAGATCCAAAATAAAATATAATTTTAATTTCTAGGTAAGATTTTGATTCTTATCCGCCAAATAATTTGGTGAGAAAATCGTTATTGAAAGCCGCGTTTACAATTTTCAATAATCAAGAGGTTTGCGAGACAAGAGGTACACTGATAGCTACTGAATTTGCCCATTTACCATTTAGGGGTGAAGAAAAAAACATGGTGGATCTGATTTTTTGCCAGGAAAACGATCGAAGTATAAAAACATATTGAAAATCTGTTCGTAGAAACATAAATTTGTACCTCAAAAAAGCCTTCCCTTGATTATTAAGTATTGTTTGTAAACCCGGCTTCTAAGTATGCCCAATACAAACAAACTGAGATGAAAACTTAACGTCCCAAGACAACAGAGAAGTCGGTAATGGAAGGCCTAGGTTCGACACCAGGAATGGATAAAGTGATGACTCCGGGCTTTATGAAGTATCTTTTAAACATTAAAAGCTTTATGAAGTATCTTTTACCCAAGGGCCATAAAGTAGGTACGCCTTTGATCCAAAAGGAGAGGAAAAAACTTGAAAATTTATTAATTTCATTCATCAGTGTTTACCCATTAGCTGTTTTCTTCCTCCCCTTTAACGTGCTTCTAATACTCTGGAATATTAGGATTGAGATGAAAACTTAACGTCCCAAGACAACAGAGAAGTCGGTAATGGAAGGCCTAGGTTCGACACCAGGAATGGATAAAGTGATGACACCGGGGCAAACATTAAAAGCTTTTTGAAGTACCTTTTACCCAAGGGCCATACAGTAGGTACGCCTTTGATCCAAAAGGAGGAAAAAACTTGAAAATTTATTAATTTCATTCATCAGTGTTAACCCATTAGCTGTTTTCTTCCTCCCCTTTAACGTGCTTCTACTCTGGAATATTAGGTCGTTCTTTGAGTCATGAATTGGTTTGGGTCTTTTGGCATGAATTGATCTCCCCAAAGAGTCTGACATTGTGACCCATCCCTGACCAAGCTGGTACCTGGTAGGCAGAGAAACTGTGATTTATGCGTTTGAAAGTTCCCCAAGATTAGCATAAACCGGACCTCTCCATTAAGTAGTTAAACTCTTGAGATTTTTCTCAACACTTAAACAAACAAACTCTCACAGATTATTTTCTATTCATCTTCTCTAACTTTTCTCTATTATCTTCCTTGCAAGGTTGTGCTGTTTGCATAGGTAACCATTAAGTAGTTAAACTCTTGAGATTTTTCTCAACACTTAAACAAACAAACTCTCACAGATTATTTTCTATTCATCTTCTCTAACTTCTCTCTATTATCTTCCTTGCAAGGTCGTGCTGTTTGCATAGGTATCTTTGAAAGAATAAATTTCTTTTCTCTATCGGTCCGGTTCGTTTCTAATTCCATTTCTGCAGGAGGTGCGAACAGAGGACCTTCTGATTTTTTCTCTATCGGTCCGGTTCGTTTCTAATTCCATTTCTGCAGGAGGTGCGAACAGAGGACCTTCTGATTGGTAAACGAACAGTGAACTCCTGATAGTTTTACTGTCTGAAGGTAGAAACACACTACCATCACGTCACGTGAACTCATAGGAAATCAGAAAGATGTAGCTCGAAGTTTTCCCATAATATTGTAGGTAATCACGTACTAATTAGTACTTGACATGGTATCCCGTTTTCAAAGTTTATGTTTATATTATTTTGATATGCACCTCTATATTTATGTTTGTAATGTGTATACATATGTTTATGTTTCACATGTGTGTGATCTTCACGGGCTTCTTCACTACTGTCTAAAGGTAGAAACACACTACCATCACGTCACGTGAACTCATGGGAAATCAGAAAGATGTAGCTCGAAGTTTTCCCATAATATTGTAGTAGGTAATCTCGTCACGTGAGCTCTCGTGACGAGATAGTAGTGTGGCTGTCCTCGACGAAATCACCTACAATATCATAGGAAAACTTTGAAGAACATCTTTCTGACTCCTCATGAGTTCACGTGAGGTGTGTTTATACCTTAACGGTTGACCAGTCAACCTGTCACTATTAAACTAACATCTTTATAATAGAGATTTAATTACCTATTAATCCTCGAGTTTACAATACTGCAACTAATTAGTACTTGACATGGTATCCCGTTTTCAAAGTTTATGTTTATATTATTTTGATATGCACCTCTATATTTATGTTTGTAATGTTTATACATATGTTTATGTTTCACATGTGTATGATCTTCACGGGCTTCTTCACATGAAGTTTATCAGAGCGTTCCATTGAGCTTTATGTAACGACAAATACAACATAAGTACCTATTTATGTACAAACATATTCACAACTAGCACTACTTGTAAAGAGTAGATATTACTCAAATATACTGCCTGACACGGGTGCAGATATTTGATTTATAAAGTTTTGCCTAAGGCCAGCCACTCACTATCAGGTAAACTTGATCAGGTGTCAGGTATACCTGATAGTGTGAGTGCTCATCAGGTATCAGGTAGACCTGACAGGCGGACCTTTTTAACCGTACACGTCAGGTCTACCTGATAGTGTGTGTGCTCATCAGGTATCAGGTCTACTTGATAGTGAGTGGCTGGTATAAGGCCGGACACTCACATTCAGACACAAGCGCGGTGGATTTCGAATCTGAAGGCTCTAGGTTCGATTCCATGTCAAGACATTATCATTAATTTTGTGTCTCAATCTGGAAACGGAGACGGAGCATTCGTGATTAAAACAATTAAAAAGTCGTCCTAATAAAGCAGAGTCTTAACTTTTGTAATGGGACATTGTTCGGTAAGATTTCATCAATTTCAGTGATTTTTGGAAACAGGCCAGCAGACCAGCACCCACAGAACAACTTGATGTGGAGCAAGTCTATCTTCCTTCATAGATTTGCTAGTAATAAATCACGTACCTATGTACCTTGGTATCTAGGTACTTTGTGGCCCAATAAACAGATCATAAAATCACGCAAACTCTCCTAGACATAAACAGAGCTACAAGTTGTTGACTCATTATGAAGAAGCTGATGTTATTTTACTATCTTAATTTAATTCAATCAAGTTCTTGCTCTATTGCCCATATCCCATATCGACTTTATTTGTTTATTGTTTATTTTGATCCTATTAATTCACTTCCTCATTTTGTTTTGGTAATAATCTCTATGAAAATTGGGTGATAATGATAACTAGTTAACAATATGATTTTTTCATTGCTATCTATGTACTACCTATGAAATAGTCTCAGTTCATTAACTGGTGAAAAAATTTCAAGAGCTTTTTTTTTCCTCATAGAAATCTTTTAAATTTAAGGGTTTCAAATTCCAAAAGCGAGTTACGGGAATAACCCCTACCCCTTACTGTTCGGCTACCTCAACTGACATCCCGATTTTGAAAATTTGGACCGATTGCAATACTTTCATTACTAGTATAGCTCCGCTATACTGTAGTAATAGAAAGTAAAAAAGTATGTATGAGCTTACACCATAAAGAAGTTCGCCTCCAAATTATTTGATCTCGTGTTTTTCACTGAGATTTCAACCATCAATCTCGTTATGGTAGGTTTTCTCAAGACCAAAACGTTGAGTGCAATCCGTTCATAATCTCAATGGCTGCAGAATAGAAATGCTGCGTCCATTGTAGAATTTGTTCAATTTGTCGATATTTTGTTATCGATTAATCAACTGACAGACTACTATTTTTGCCACGGGAACCAAACAAGTCTGATATTTTGACTATCATCTGACCAGATCTAGGGGGACCTCTATTTGCTCTATAGATCTATTAGTATTTTTGCCTTCTGTGTATACTCTGACATTATTAATTGATAAACATAATGAACATTGCTGGACTAGATTATTGTCCGCTGCTAGATTAGAGGATAGAGAGAGCTCTAACGGCTAAGGTCTTATCGTCCCGAAATCTAAGAGAGAAGGAAAGCAAGATAAGAGAAAACCAGCCGTTCCGAGAACGAACATTATCCGTTCAGGATATAATCCGCCCGGTCTGGAATCGAACCCGCGGCCTAGCGCTTACAAGCCAGATGCGTTACCAACCAAGCTAGCTAAGCTGGCAAAATGTAACTTTAAACTAAAGAACGTTTCGATCCCATCATTTTGGACAGTTCTGCTCCAGATATAGTTTACTTTTTCATATCTCAATGCTCTGATAGCAGTGATAGCATTTCCCGCCTGTCTTGTGCAGCCTGTGCTGTAGCATGTCAGCAACCTCCATAGTGGGTTACTATTGTTACTAACCACCATATCGCCACAAAGGCCACAACACGCAGGAGGTCTGAGTTCAAAGCCCGGTTGGGTGGAGATTTTTCTGCCTTATCCGTGGATTTTGGGGCTCCCTGATGTAATGTCAAAACTTCTTGGCTTGCCGGGGCGGGGCGCTACCAGGCTCCTTATTATGAAATGGGTGTAATGATGTGTTGTGTGAGTCAATCAATGCTCTGATAGCAGTGATAGCATTTCCCGCCTGTCTTGTGCAGCCTGTGCTGTAGCATGTGAGCAACCTCCATAGTGGGTTACTAACCACCATATTATCGCCACAAAGGCCACAACACGCAGGAGGTCTGGTTCAATGCCCGGTTGGGTGGAGATTTTTCTGCCTTATCCGTGGCTTTTGGGGCTCCCTGATGTAATGTTAAAACTTCTTGGCTTGGCGGGGCGCTACCAGGCTCCTCATTATGAAATGGGTTCAATTCCCAGTGGGGACAAAGATTTTTCGAATTCGTCCTTGGGTTTCGCGGGCTGCGTTTTCCCCTTGATATGAAACGTGCAAAATTACACGTTTGTTTGAGCTTGTGTGGAACCTATACCGAGACCTATCCGCGTTCTATGTATGTGCCTTCGACGCCCTCGCTGGGAAATTAAAACTAGACACTCTATCGCGTAACAAACAGTTATGTCAGAGCTCACTTAAAGCTTGTGCTTCCTAAAGTAATTATTGTTATGCATTGTATTTCAAAAAGTTATTAATCATATTACTATGGCTTGCAATGGCTTACCAATCTTACCATGGATGGTCAGGACCCAAAGTAAAATTAAAATCATTAATAACAAACAACGAAAATAATCGAGTCACATGAAGTTTATCAGAGCGTTCCATTGAGCTTTATGTAACGACAAATACAACATAAGTACCTATTTATGTACAAACATATTCACAAATAGCACTACTTGTAAAGAGTAGATATTACTCAAATAGACTGCCTGACACGGGTGCAGAAATTTGATTTATAAAGTTTTGCCTAAGGCCTCACTATCAGGTACCTGATAGGCGAACCTGATCAGGTGTATCTAATAGTGAGTGGTCAGACATAAGCGCGGTGGACTTCGAATTTAGAGGCTCTTGGTTCGAGTCCCCGTCAAGGCATAAAATAAATTTTATCAATCGGGGTACCGTGACGAGTATCCGCGCTTGAAACAATTAAAAGTCTAAAAGTCCTTCTAATAAAGCAATCAAGGCATAAAATAAATTTTATCAATCGGGGTACCGTGACGAGTATCCGCGCTTGAAACAATTAAAAGTCTAAAAGTCCTTCTAATTAACATGTCTGCTACACATTACAACATTGAGCACACTCCTAGTAAGAAATGTAAATCCAAGTCTCCTACGGCGCTAAACTTGAAAAAATTACATACCACTCAAAACACGACCAGAAAAAAAATCGTTCAAATACCTAATTGTAAACCTTCAGGAGCTTTTATCTTCGGACCAGATCTGGTTATTGTACAATAAAATAAAAGCATGCTCATTAAAGTGGTAGTGTTTTGTTGAGTAAGAGCGGTAAGAGACCAGCGCTGGTTACTGTGATAGTGTGATGTTAACTAGCGTTTGTTTAGTGAAGCGCAACGCTAGCTCGATTTTGTCCCTTTGGATTAAAAGCCAAATCAAAGAATGATATCTTTACTTACTCCTTCCTATACTTTACACAAAAAGCCCACTCTGAGACTTAGGTGTAGGGGCAAACAGCCCTAAAAGATGGGTTGAGCTTATACTCCTTCCTATACTTACTTATTCATGCCCGAAATGCCTATAACAAAATCTCCTGCTCGGTAATATTTCGTCCATTTGTGTGATTTTTGGAAACAGTCCAGCAGACCAGTCCCCAGAACAACTTGATGTGGAGCAAGACTACCTTCCTTCATAGATTTGCTAGTAATAAATCACGTACCTATGTACCTTGGTGGCCCAATAAACAGATCATAAAATCACGCAAACTCTCCCAGACATAAACAGAGTTACAAGTTGTTGACTCATTATGAAGAAGCTGATATTATTTTGCTATCTTAATTTAATTCAATCAAGTTCTTGCTCTATTGCCCATATCCCATATCGTGAAGAAGCTGATGTTATTTTACTATCTTAATTTAATTCAATCAAGTTCTTGCTCTATTGCCCATATCCCATATCGTATAACTGTTATGGCCAGATTAGATATCAATTTATTAACATATATCAATCTTTGCCAGCCTAGTTAGCTTGGAGGGTAGCGTGTCTGCTTTGTAAGCGCTAGGTCGTGGGTTCGATTCCCGCCCAGGGTGGATTTTATCTTAATAAGGTTCTCTCATATCATATAGTTAACTGTTATGGCCAGATTAGATATCAATTTATTAACATATCAATCTTTGCCAGCCTAGTTAGCTTGAAGGGTCGGTCTGCCTTGTAAGCGCTAGGCCGCGGGTTCGATTCCCGCCCAGGGTGGATTTTATCTTAATAAGATTCGTTCCCGGAATGGCTGGCTTTCTCCTATTCTGACTTCCTTCTTTTTTCGCTTTCGTGACGATAAGACCTTAGCCGTTACAGTTCCCTCTATCAAATCCCTTAAAGGATAGACAGAGCTCTAACGGCTAAGGTCTTATCGTCCCGAAATCTAAGAGAGAAGGAAAGCAAGATAAGAGAAAACCAGCCGTTCCGGGAACGAACATTATCCGTTCAGGATATAATCCGCCCCGGTCGGGCATCGAACCCGCGGCGCTTACAAGGCAGACGCGTTACCAACCAAGTTAGCTAAGCTGGCAAAATGTAACTTTAAACTGAAGAACGTTTTGGTCCCATCATTTTGGACAGTTCTGCTCCAGATCTAGTTTACTTTTTCATATCGACCTGATCAAAAATTATGATCATAATCACCAGAGTCCGGTCATTATCATTATGATTAGAATTATCACTAACATTACCATCAGCAAGGGAGGCAACGCCCCTGTGCCAAGGTCACCAGAAAAGTAATAGTAATAATAAAATTGTCATCATGATAGTAATGATAATAATAATCCTACGCGAGGAGAGAATTAAATCTTGCGTAATCGAAAGTTAGATTCCCCACTTGCACCTATACAGGTCCTGAGGTACTTGGTACTCTTGCATTGGTATATCTTTTGTACTCTACATGTAATTATTATTGACGTGCAGCTTGTAGTACCTGACAGCAAACTTTGCTATGCAACAATTCAATTGAAAACACATACACAGAGAGAGGTAAAAGAATGTTTAGAGTGGAGTGAGTGTGAAAAATTAGTGCGTGATAAATGAGTAATCATACCAGTTAACCAGTAACGGTGTGAATTTACAGCATGACTTTGTTAAGTAAAAAACTTAGTGAACTTTCTGAAATAGACATTGTTAGAAGAATTTTCCTACCTCCCTGTCTGTCCCTCACTTTATCTCCCTCCCTCTCACTTTACTTCCTTCCCTTTCTCTCCCTCCTTTGCTCTAAATTTTCCTCCCTTAAAATGTCAATAGAACATAACTTTTAAGAAGAAGAAATAATGACAAAAAAGTAAAAAATCACATACCCTGATTTGTATGTTTTTGCGTTTTGCCTAAAGTGCCGCTGCATTCTGGAATTTGACCCTGGAATGTCAGGTGTACTCGTAGGTATTAATTTAGTGAATAGTAATAATAAAATTGTCATCATGATAGTAATGATAATAATCCTACGCGAGGAGAGAATTAAATCTTGCGTAATCGAAAGTTAGAGTCCCCACTTGCACCTATACAGGGCCTGAGGTACTTGGTACGCTTGCATTGGTATATCTTGGTACTCTACATGTAATTATTATTGACGTGCAGCTTGTAGTACCTGACAGCAAACTTTACTATGCAACAATTCAATTGAAAACACATACACAGAGAGAGGTAAAAGAAAGTTTAGAGTGGAGTGAGTGTGAAAAATTAGTGCGTGATAAATGAGTAATCATACCAGTAACGGTGTGAATTTACAGCACGACTTTGTTAAGTAAAAAACTTGGTGAACTTTCTGAAATAGACATTGTTAGAAGAATTTTCCTACCTCCCTGTCTGTCTCTCACTTTATCTCCCTCCCTCTCACTTTACTTCCTTCCCTTTCTCTCCCTCCTTTGCTCTAAATTTTCCTCCCTTAAAATGTCAAAAGAATATAACTTTTAAGAAGAAGAAATAATGACAAAAACAAATCACATACCCTGACGTGTATGTTTTTGCGTTTTGCCTAAAGTGACGCTGCATTCTGGAATTTGACCCTGTGGAATGTCAGGTGTACTCGTAGGTATTAATTTAGTGCTTCGGTCAGGACTTGATCCTGTGACCTCTGGATTGCCGAACTACCTAACCCACCCGGAGCAGTAGCCAATTAATATCTAGTCCAACTGGTATCTAATGACAGGTACTACTACTATCTTAGTTGTATGTAGTAGTATTTGAGTAGGTGTATGTATACGTACGTGCACAAAGCGAATTTGCACCTCAATAGCTCAATGCGAACCTCTAGGTATGAGGCTACGGACTTCGGAGGTCTCAGGTACGATTTCCGACGGAGACAAAAAAAAATCAATTTTTTTTTGAAATGGGTTCAATTCCCAGTGGGGACAAAGATTTTTCGAATTTGTCCTTGGGTTTCGCGGGCTGCGTTTTCCCCTTGATATGAAACTTGCAAAATTACACGTTTGTTTGAGCTTGTGTGGTACCTATACCGAGACCTATCCGCGTTCTATTTATGTGCCTTCGACGCCCTCGCTGGGAAATTAAAACTAGACAATCTATCGCGTTGGGTTGTAATTTCAACGCAACGTACTAATTTAGAATCAAGGAGAGGCGCGAAAGTTGGTGGGGGGAGAAAATTTTCATGATTATCCACGGAATTTGTACGGAGTGGAAGCATGAACTTTAAGCAGAAAGTCCTTGATATTGTCCATAAAGTACTTGGCAGTTATTAGAGCTCGGGTTATTAGACGAGCTACCGATATAGTACGTCGATAGTAATCTCTATTTCTGCTCAAATGAACATACATGTAAGAGACCAGCGCTGGTTACTGTGATAGTGTGATGTTAACTAGCGTTTGTTTAGTGAAGCGCAGCGCTAGCTCGATTTTGTCCCTTAGGATTAAAAGCCAAATCAAATAATGATATCTTTACTTACTCCTTCCTATACTTTACACCAAAAAACCCACTCTGAGACTTAGGTGTAGGGGCAAACAGCCCTAAAAGATGGGTTAAGCTTATACTCCTTCCTATACTTACTTATTCATGCCCGAAATGCCTATAACAAAATCTCTTTTACTTACTCCTTCCTATACTTTACACAAAAAGCCCACTCTGAGACTTAGGTGTAGGGGCAAACAGCCCTAAAAGATGGGTTAAGCTTATACTCCTTCCTATACTTACTTATTCATGCCCGAAATGCCTATAACAAAATCTCTATGTTGTGTGCTTCACAGAGAATCTGCTACCGAGCGAGAGGAAAAAGTTGCTCAACAAGCAGAAGAAAGCAAAACGGAAGGAGCTGGAGAAAGCCAACGCCATCGCTGCTGCCCAAGAGAAACGAGAACAGCACAACAAGGCGAGACAGCAAACCAACAACCAGGATAATGATACAGACACTCCACAGCAAGATGAACTCATACCTGACAAGCTAGCCAAGGTAAGTGAGCTTGAAGGGTCGGTCTGCCTTGTAAGCGCTAGGCCGCGAGTTCGATTCCCGCCCAGGGTGGATTTTATCTTAATAAGGTTCGTTCCCGGAATGGCTGCCATGGCTTTCTCCTACTATGTCTTCCTTCTTTTTTCGCTTTCGTGACGATAAGACCTTAGTCGTTACAGTTCCCTCTATCAAATCCCTTAAAAATCTTTGCTTTTAAGTAAGTACAAACAGTGTGTTCATAAATTCACCCCCCTGACTTTATTAACACACTGTATTGTATAGATACATGATATGTACGTCACTAGTGATAAGTGATAAAAAGGTAGGTCACACAGTCATACATAGATACTTACTTCCCTTTGTGACTTCACACAAAGTCCTCCTGGTTATAAAAATTAAGTTCAAATATAAATTCCTTTGGAATGATTATAAAGCTAATCAGAGCGACTGTGCGTCAGTGGTTGGAGCAATGATCAGAGCATTAGTGTCTAATGGATCATGCCGACAGCAAACCAACAACCAGGATAATGATACAGACACTCCACAGCAAGATGAACTCATACCTGACAAGCTAGCCAAGGTAAGTGAAACACTGAAACAGTTGGGCAGCAGAAATTTGGTTGCGAAACAATTCGCGAATAGAGAGCAGTATACGGAAAGGTTTTGATTGGTTTCGTGATCCCGCTAGACCTTAAGGGGTGGTTTTTCTCTGCTATAGGTATGGAAAAAAAACTTTCTTTGCTAAAAGTACTAGTTGTATTTTAGGAGTTGTTAATAGGAATCAACTTAGGAAGGTACCCGAGAACAGCAAACAGCTACTAGACAGCAAACCAACAACCAGGATAATGATACAGACACTCCACAGCAAGATGAACTCATACTTGACAGGCTAGCCAAGGTAAGTGAAACACTGAAACAGTTGGGCAGCAGAAATTTGGTTGCGAAACAATTTGCGAATAGACAGCAGTATACGGAAAGGTTTTGATTGGTTTCGTGATCCCCCTGGGCCTTTAGGGGAGGTTTTTCTCTGCTATAGGTATGGAAAAAAATCTTTCTTTGCTAAAAATACTAGTTGTATTTTAGGAGTTGTTAATAGGAATCAACTTAGGAAGGTATAATATTATTATGGGGTAGGGTCCGATTGCGCTCAAACCCAAGATAAACCCATGGTATGAGGCCGTTTGGATCTCTCCAATTTTAGGGCCTGTCAATGGTTAAGTTACTTCGGTTGCTTCATTTTCACTTCAATAGAAAGATTAAAGATAACTGGAGTTGAGATGTATGGAACTATGGATTAAATATTCCTGAATATCTTGGGCAAGATTGTTCCACTTCAATAGAAAGATTAAAGATAACTGGAGTTGAGATGTATGGAACTATGGATTAAATATTCCTGAATATCTTGGGCAAGATTGTTGTATATGCAATGTGCACAACATTGTTTATGTATAACTCTTTATATTCATTTTAACATGCAGTTGAGTCGTCGCGCTTCGTAATTAAATACTAGTGCTTTGTAGTCCAAAACTTGATTTAAAATATAAAACCAAGGCTCTCGTTCTACGGCCATAACGCGAAGGATCTCGTTGTGGTTCTAGAGATAGAGCGATCAGTGTGTGAACTATGAAATGTGAACTGTGAATGGATCTCGTTCTTATAATATAAGATTATGGGGTAGGGTCCGATTGCGCTCAAACCCAAGATAAAACCATGGTATGAGGCCGTTTGGATCTCTCCAATTTTAGGGCCTGTCAGTGGTTAAGTTACTTCGGTAGCTTCATTTTCACTTCAATAGAAAGATTAAAGATAACTGGACTTGAGATGTATGGAACTATGGAATAAATATTCCTGAATATCTTGGGCAAAATTGTTGTATATGCAATGTGCACAACATTGTTTATGTATAACTCTTTATATTCATTTTAACATGCAGTTGAATCGTCGCACTTCGTAATTAAATACTAGTGCTTTGTAGTCCAAAACTTGATTTAAAATTTAAAACCAAGGCTCTCGTTCTACGGCCATAACGCGAAGGATCTTCCAAAGAACTCTATGTTGTGTCAACTCCTCCCAGTCGTTCAGCCCCCATCTGTTGCATAGTCTCTTCATCTCGTTGATCCAGCAGCTAGGTACATGGTCTCCCAGGTAAACTTTGCCTTGATGTGGTGTGTTGGTGAAGATCTTCCACACGGCTCTGTTGTCTATTCTCATCAGGTGACCAAGCCATCGAAGTCTTAAACTGGATCAGGGCAATTACCTACGTTTAAAAAGGTTTTAATTGGTGAGCTTTCGATGTCACTCAGGACATCATCTTCAGACCAAGACAGATGATGACTCTATCGCAGCAGGAATAGAAGTGGACCTAAAACATTAATATCACTTTGTTCTTTCAATTAGTATTACACTAAATACCTACGAGTAACTTAATCAGCACCTACTACCTATCCCTATGAACAAGTACCTACATATCACGCTCTCTAAGCGTCCACTATGCACTGTACCTACCAAGGTACCTACAGTCTACATAACCCTACCTACATATCTTGTACTTATTGATCATGGACATAAAGGTACCTATGTACCAGATGTACCTACATATTATCTATCTGATATACTTAATTAAATACTAGTGCTTTGTAGTCCAAAACTTGATTTAAAATTTAAAACCAAGGCTCTCGTTCTACGGCCATAACGCGAAGGATCTCGTTTTACGCTGAAAATACACCTATGTAATGCTTACTTTTTTTTATTCCAATGTGCTTATTATCATTCACTTTGCATTGCAGACCGAAGAACCTCTGGAGCAGGCTGTGAAATTCCTGAGTCCTCTACAACTTCTGGCAAAGGATAGGATAGAAACTCATCTGATGGCCTTTGAGATTTATTTTAGGAGACGTAAGTACTTAAAGCTACCTAATTGTATCATTTATTTTAAGAGTCGTAACTTCTTTGTTAGCGAATTCTTCGACGTATTTCAAGTTTGAGTTCTAATATGATGAAATATCAAGTTTGCTCTGGAGCAGGCTGTGAAATTCCTGAGTCCTCTACAACTTCTGGCAAAGGATAGGATAGAAACTCATCTGATGGCCTTTGAGATTTACTTTAGGAGACGTAAGTACTTAAAGCTACCTAATTGTATCATTTATTTTAAGAGTCGTAATTTCTTTGTTAGCGAATTCTTCGACGTATTTCAAGTTTGAGTTCTAATATGATGAAATATCATACCTCAACAAGGCTCGAACGTGTGTCCTTCACTTTACCACACGAGCTTCTTAACCACATCACAAGTTTTTAGGAGTTTCAGCGCCCCTTTGTTTTGGAACTTGAGTCTACTCATGTATGTTTGGTGACAATCCACAATAGGATACGCGATACGCTACAATTTTTTTTAAAGAATTATTTACTTTCTGTATGGGGTGCAACAGTCCTACATACTGGACTCCGCACACAGGAATTTCGTCAGAAAAGACCCCCCATTTCAATGTAATGTGCTTTGTGTCTTAACCACATCACAAGTTTTTAGGAGTTTCAGCGCCCCTTTGTTTTGGAACTTGAGTCTACTCATGTATGTTTGGTGACAATCCACAGTAGGATACGCGATACACTACATTTTTTTTAAAAAGAATTATTTACTTTCTGTATGGGGTGCAACAGTTCTACATACTGGACTCCGCACACAGGAATTTCGTCAGAAAAGACCCCCCATTTCAATGTAATGTGCTTTGTGCTGTACTCGCCAACCCCCATCAGATCCATAGGAAGAAAATTTTGTACCTTATGAGGTAGAAAAAATGTACCTCAGCTCCGGCTCTATTTCAATGTAATGTGCTTTGTGTGTCCTCAAATAAAACATCCTTTGTAACACCACTGTCCTTCTTATCATTTTCAGAGAAGCCCCTCCTCATGTTGCAAAGCGTGAAACGGGCCTGGGCCTTGGACCCGAAAAACCCCACCCTACACACGTGTCTCATTCGACTGGCCCTGTTCATCGAACAGATGAAGGGGGCCGAGGGCGACGTGCATCCCGCGGTTTGGGAAGTGCTGAAGTCAGGCCTGGAACCGATCATGGGCAGTAAGCCCGCCCTGGAACTCAACGCCAGCTATCTCAAGGAGAACGCGAGTCATTTGCCAGCCCTGCTTTGTGGTGAGTATACCGAAAACTTTGAAACTTGAATTGAATTGAAACTGTCATGTTCATATTTTGTTAGATTGCGTACTGGAGGTCAATTCCCACTATTCCCAGAGGATTGATTTTTTTTTTTTACTTCCCTTCGTGAGTACAAGTTCAGTGGCGCCACTGACACTATAGATTCGTAGAAGCTTGACCCATCCTTTAGGGCTGTTTGTCCCTACACCTAAGCCTCGAAGTGAGCTTTTTGTGTATGGAGTTGAGCTCATTTACATACTGCTGTTTTTTGTTTCAGGATACAAAATGTTATACTTGTTAGATCCTTCAAAACAATCCGAATGTGTTTATTATTATTCTTGATTTGATTTTTTGATTTTACTTTCATGTAATGATTTAAAATCAAGACTAGAGCCCGTTCTCCCTTTAATCCCAATATAATGTTCAAGTCACCCATCCATTTATTGGCCTTGCTCGACGTAGCTTAACATAGGTGACGCTAAAACCGGTCTTAAATTATCGACTGAAAAAGTTTTCTCGCTTTGAGTTCATAGGTCGTCGCGACAAATTTCAAGATCAGAGCTCATTTGTGTGAGAAAATGTGAAAAAAATTCCCCAAAAACCAGTTTTTTTTTTGGCTTTATGGTTTTCTGGAAAAAATTTGCACCACTTTTTCGTGATCCTGGTAAAAACACCTTTAATTTGATAAATAGGTCGACCAGGTTTGGATAAGTCCTTCTATGGGGTCAGACAGACAGAGTACACAGCGACACCGAAGCGAATACAATAGTCCGTCCCTTATACCTTTTTATTACTATTGTAATAATAAAGGAAGGACGGACTAACAACAGACTCTTGAGTGGAAGGTAACCACTAGGCGAGTTTAACGCCGGAGGCGTTCTCTAACAGCTAAATATTCATGTTTTCGATGTGCATTAGGGGAAGGTTTTGCCGTAATCTAAACCGATCTTGACTTATAATCAATTTTCCGTGGCGAAGCACGGGCAACCTACTAGTAATCTCAAGTCGTTTCAGAAATGGATCAACTGTGAACCTAACCTAACCTAACCATGTTCTATAAGTATTTGAACTTTTCTTCGTTTATTACAGTTGTTGGATCTGATCTTCTCTTTTACTTTTCTTATCCTTTAGGAAGGAAAGTAATGTATTCGGTTCAATGTATTTATGAATCCTCTCTCTTCTAAAATGCAGAGGTAGCTCTAAGTTCAGAGGTTGGATTCCAGAACAGATAAGGTGGATATCGCCTTACTTTTCACTGTCGGAGGAACACTGTGCAAAATAGCTCCCCTTTTAGAGATTCTCTACCATTGCACATGTGACATGTTTGGCAACAATGCCTATATATTCCACCGCAGTCTTGAGCGACCCTTTCGTCTTCTTCCCTCCATTTCCATTTTAAACATTATTGAAGAGCCCCGGGAGCGCGCAGTGCGACCGCATGCACACCCCGCGAAGCCCCCGGGAGCGAGCAGGGCGACCTCATGCACACCCCGCGCAGCCCCGGGAGCGCGCAGGGCGACCGTAAACAAGGGAGCGCGAAGCGCGACCCCATGCACAACCCCGCGAAGCTTCGGGAGCGCGCAGCGCGACCGTATACACAACTCCGCGTAGCGAACACGCGAAGTCCCCCTCCCGAGCACGCAGTGCGATTCTGTTCAATATTAGCTTTGTCTAATTCGCTATCCCTATAACTTTGTCTATGCCTATTTCCCAGACGTGTACAGACGTATTCGAGTCGCTACAGAGCGGCAATTTCGGACAGGTAAGCGAGGACACTCTGGACTTCTACTGCACCAAGTGCTCGGTTCGATATCCGTTGGCGACAATATTCAAAAAAGCGAGCACTAGCGATCAGAACAGCAGCGAGCTAAATCATACGACGCAACGACTGGGGGATTGCTCCCTCAATATTAACTGTCAGGACAATTCCGTCAGCAATTGACACTGTCAAGGTAAGTGTGGAACTCCCGCGGAGGTGCCGGGTTCGAATCCCGGCCTGGGCGGAAATTTCCTAACCTAACGTTTCCCCTAACCTCTAAGCAAACCAAACTCTAACTCCAAAATCTCAATTAAGAACATCAATTCTTCTGACTGCAACAAGTTGCGTGAAATATTAACTGTCAGGACAATTCCGTCAGCAATTGACACTGTCAAGGTAAGTGTGGAACTCCCGCGGAGGTGCCGGGTTCGAATCCCGGTCTGGCTGGAAATTTCCATAATAAATTAAAATAAAATAAATAAAAAAAATTCCTAACCTAACGTTTCCCCTGACCTCTCTCTAAGCAAACCAAACTCTAACCCCAAAATCTCAATTAAGAACATTAATTTTTCTGACTGCAACAAGTTGCGTGAATATTTATCCAGTATAAACTTTTTCAAGTCACCTTTGAATATCAACTCCATACCCGGTGAATCGCAGCAGTGTTCAAGCTAGACTGGATTGGGCTGCTTGGAACCTGGGAAGGGTTATTTATATTACCTTCAGGAGTAGATAAAGTGAGCTCTGGACTTGTAACAGGAGATCCGAGGAATGTTTCAGAGCTGTTATCAAGAGTTGACATGCCATGTCTGCTATCATCATGCTGAGTGGACAATGGGGAAGGGCATGGTGAAACAGGAACAGTGATAACACATAGCTGACTCAAAACCCACCGTGTATGGACAAATGAAACTGTCAGAAGACATTTGATTGTGTTCGAAACCCGCTCGACCCCGTACCAAATACATTAGACTTTCTTTAGATTGCGGGAGTAAAGGGACTTTTCAGTCTCATTCTTGTCGTATAAACAGAGTATATTCTATTCTATAAACAGCAGGATAAACAAACAACTTTTTTTCCCCCTCAGGATTTCCACAGGAGGTATATTCTATTCTATTCTGTTATCTTCAGCTTAACTCCATACACACGCAGCGCACTCTGAGGCTTAGGTGTAGGGGCAAACAGCCCTAAAGGATGCGTCGTATAAACAGAGTATATTCTATTCTATAAACAGCAGGATAAACAAACAACTTTTTCCCCCTCAAGATTTCCACAGGAGGTATATTCTATTCTATTCTGTTATCTTCAGCTTAACTCCATACACAAAAAGCCCACTCCGAGGCTTAGGTGTAGGGGCAAACATCCCTAAAGGATGGGTTAAGGGGTTGGATGGAAGAGAATGCCCTAGGCATTAATCCCGCCCCTGAGTTAGGATTTTTCAATTTTTTTTTTCTTTTCTTTATTCAATTTTCGTTTTCATTTGTTTATCATTTTGTTATTTTGTTTTGTGTACCTGTTTGTAAATATTGTAAAATCCTAATAAAGTGTTATATAATAATAAGTTTCTGCAAATCTAATTTTCTTCTATTATCTTCCACAGGTGACCTTGCGAACTCCTTGTCATTGAAGCTCCTATGTGCAACATCAACAACAACGGCAAAGTCAACGACGGAACCTACAACCAATTCAACAAGAGAGATTCAACACAACAACACGTCCTCTTCCTAACAAGAATGGAAAATAAATGAGAGTGATCCTTTCTGTAACCTTTTAGTCCTGTTCGTTATTGGATGAAGTCCGGGTTTTATCTGGAGTCATAGGGATTCGAATCTTTGGCGTATTTTAGTCCGATTTTTATTGTGATTTGATAGTCTAAAGGTGTGTCCACGCATAGTCGACCGACGACGAGGTGGGACACACCTTTATATTGGAATACCTAAACCTTTGTTCTTGTATCATCTTGCACCACGTATATTTGGAAAATATAATGTTCCTCGATCGCGATCTTATCGAAAGCATGAGGCCTTGCATTGTCTACGAGTTGAAAATCACAAAGATCCTCCTTGTGGAAAGTCCTCCTAATAACTGCCCCATATCCCCCCTTTTATTATTATTTTATTTTTTCGCTCGTTGCTTCTGTTTTTGATTTCAAGCTGCATTTTTCTACCTTTGACTCTTATCTGGGAAGTAGTTTGAACCTGAAATTAGGGAAGTACCAATAGTGTGCTCAAGGCCGGACACTCACGTCTTTTACAGGCAAAACCTGACATGTAAACCCTGTCGTGAGTGGACGGCTTAAGATTGTACCCTGTCGTGAGTGGACGGCTTAAGATTGGCTTAACGTTGAGTACAAAAAAGAGTCTTTCAGGTCTAAGGGTCGAATTATGAAATGTGGTTTTAAAACCCTGGATGAAGAAAAAAGAAAAATCCCATACTAATGGCTGATCTTACCACTGAGTAACTTTCGGTGTCAAGAGTTTTCTTTAACGTCACCCATTTGATTTACACAGGTCAGTATTTTTTGTATGGATTAACTGAATACTCTCAGTGGTAGTAAGATCGGCTATAAGAGACATTTTGTCAAAAACTTCCCTGGTTTTAAAACCCTGGATGAAGAAAAAAGAAAAATCCCATACTAATGGCCGATCTTACCACTGAGTAACTCTCGGTGTCAAGAGTTTGCTTTAACGTCACCCATTTGATTTACACAGGTCAGTATTTTTGAACTATGAATTAACTGAATACTCTCAGTAGCAAGAACGGCTATAAGAGACAGTTTGTCAAAAACTTCCTCTGTATTTCTTGAGCTAGCTCTCACATTCTCACAAGTCTGCAACCTGATTTAGTCCGAGCACTTTTACTAGATGGTCACCCGAGCCAATCCAAATGTTGCTTGACTTAGAGTAAACTGATGGAATGTCTAAAAGTTGCTGTCTATTCTAAATCTATTTCATTTTCTAAGCCTCTTCGATTTTTCTGTTAAGCTAAGGTCTCTTCAGTTTTTCTGTTAAGTCTGTATACTTTTGCCTGACAATAGTAAGCTTATCGCTGGAGACAAGGGACTTTTTACTAGCCCCATATTAGTATTAGTAAGCACTACTATTATTGTCTAGCCTCGGACTGCCCAATGTCCATGTTACTGTTGGAATATGTGAAATACTCATCTGAAAATTATTTTTCAATGAAAATAATGGACTTAAGCTAGCTCTCACATTCTCACAAGTCTGCAACCTGATTTAGTCCGAGCACTTTTACTAGATGGTCACCCGAGCCAAGCCAAATGTTGCTTAACTTAGAGTAAACTGATGGAATGTCTAAAAGTTGCTGTCTATTCTAAATCTATTTCATTTCGATGGTCACCCGAGCCAAGCCAAATGTTGCTTAACTTAGAGTAAACTGATGGAATGTCTAAAAGTTGCTGTCTATTCTAAATCTATTTTATTTTCTAAGCCTCTTCGATTTTTCTGTTAAGCTAAAGTCTCTTCAGTTTTTCTGTTAAGTCTGTATACTTTTGCCTGACAATAGTAAGCTTATCGCTGGAGAAAAGGGACTTTTTACTAGCCCCATTTGAATAGTATTAATAAGCACTACTATTATTGTCTAGCCTTCGACTGCCCAATGTCCATGTTATTGTTGGAATATGTGTCCATGTTATTGTTGACTTTTGCCTGACAATAGTAAGCTTATCGCTGGAGAAAAGGGACTTTTTACTAGCCCCATTTGAATAGTATTAATAAGCACTACTATTTATTATTGTCTAGTCTCCGACTGCCCAATGTCCATGTTACTGTTGGAATATGTAAAATACTCATCTGAAAATTATTTTTCATTTTTTTTTTTTTTTTATGTCTGAATTTACTCCTATTTTTCAAAGCATTGTGTTCTCCAGTACCTTCTGTTCCTTCCGTAAAATCTAAGAAAAAGACCCGTAAATTGTCAAGACCTTTTTTAAAGCCTGGTCCAGTGGCACAGTTTGTTGCCCTATTCTGCCACATTCTAGCTTATTTCCCCTTCATTCGTATCTCACCCACTTTCCCTCCCCTCACCCTCTCCAGCCCTTCCATTTCATTTCTCACCCAGAGTTTTCACACACTCCCACTCTCTCCTCCATTATCTTCCCCTACTTTAATTTCGTTATGAAATAGGTCAGTGCCTCCGATGAAAATTTTCGTTATCAGAACTTTTCTCTCTACAATCCTTCCCTTCTTCTCTTCGTTCTCTCTCTCTCTCTCTCTCTCTCTCTCTCTCCCTCCCCTTCACCTCTGTTTTACTCTTTTCCATTTCTATCTCTTCCTCTACCTCTCTTTTTATTCTCCTTGTACCATTTAGCTCTACTGTGGGCTGGTGTAGGGGCTGGTCAGCCCCAAAGAACGGGTTGAGCTTCTACGAATCTACGAGCTCTACTTTTCCTCTCCCGTCTCTCTCCCTCCCCCTTCCCCATACTCTTTCTCTCTCGCCCTCTCTTCCATCCTCCTTGCACCATTTAGCTCTATTTTCCCGCTCTCGTCTTTTTCCCCTTTTCCCTATGCTCTCTCTATCTTCCCCTCCCCCTCCTCCTATTTTCCCTCCCAAGTCGGCGCCAGTGTGACGTGAACTTATTCTCTGCTTTCGCTTCTTTCATTTTCTGCTGAAATGCTGAAAATTCGGGTAATGAGCTCGAATAGCAGACAGCAGCTTCATCCATAAGGGGAATTGCCTTATGCCTTATAGATGGTTCTTTTCTGCTTAAGGCTGTCCAATTCATGTACTCCACTTACAATATTCGATATTAGGTACCTGTGTATATTGCAATCAAATTGTTAGTACCTTTTCTGCTGAAATGCTGAAAATTCGGGTAATGAGCTCGAATAGCAGACAGCAGCTTCATCCATAAGGGGAATTGCCTTATGCCTTATGGATGGTTCTTTTCTGCTTAAGGCTGTCCGATTAAACATGTACTCCACTTACAATATTCGATATTAGGTACCTGTGTATATTGCAAACAAATTGTTAGTACTAGGTATCAATAACAATCAAATTGTTACGAATACCTTGGACTTTTTGGACATCAACAAAACCATCCATAACTTGTAATCAACTCAAGAGTTCTAACTCCGAATACACCCTAACCCAGCTAACTCTTTTCCAAGGCTCACCATTCATAACTTGTAATTAATGTCCTCAGTGTTCTAACTCCAAACACACCCTAACTCTAAGCTAACTCTTTTCCAAGCATGAATCATATTGTATTACAACTTCTCCGCTATCCTCGGACTGTGTCCTCCAAATACACCCTAACCCAGCTAACTCTTTTCCAAGGCTCACCATTCATAACTTGTAATTAATGTCCTCAGTGTTCTAACTCCAAATACACCCTAACTCTAAGCTAACTCTTTTCCAAGCATGAATCATATTGCATTACAACTTCTCCGTTATCCTCGGTAACTCCAAATACACCCTAACTCTAAGCTAACTCTTTTCCAAGCATGAATCATATTGCATTACAACTTCTCCGCTATCCTCGGACTATGTCAGCTTATAATCCTTCTCGCTATGTCAGCTTATAATCCGGGGCGCTGGTTCTAACTCCAAATACACCCTAACTCTAAGCTAACTCTTTTCCAAGCATGAATCATATTGCATTACAACTTCTCCGCTATCCTCGGATTGTGTCAGCTTATAATCCTTCTCACTATGTCAGCTTATAATCCGGGGCGCTATTTCATTATTGCAATTCGTCAAGGAACGAAAAGTGACACAATACTCAGATATGATGGAGCATGAATATCGCGTGATGAACGATTTCGGAGTTCAAAGGTGATGGATTATTGGATAGCAATAAGTTGGATCACGACTTGAACCTTCCCAAGTGTGACTTGCAAAGGTGATGGATTATTGGATAGCAATAAGTTGGATCACGACTTGAACCTTCCCAAGTGTGACTTGGATTACTTAAAGTACCTCTAGATATCCTCGCTCTATGCTCTATCTTGGTACCCTGAGTCTATCTCAGATTGCGCCATCGGAGAGATCTGCTCGATTGTATGACAAGATGTTTTGACAAGAAATCATGTACAAATCTCACATACTGGGATTTATTTCTGTAAGAGCCCGTTCCTATTAGTGAGTTTCACCCGATTTTTTTCGACTTAAAGTACCTCTAGGTATCCTCGCTCTATGCTCTATCTTGGTACCCTGAGTCTATCTCAGATTGCGCCATCGGAGAGGTCTGCTCAATTGTATGACAAGATGTTTTGACAAGAAATCATGTACAAATCGCACATACTGGGATTTATTTCTGTAAGAGCCCGTTCCTATTAGTGAGTTTCACCCGATTTTTTTCCGAATGTCCTGTAGGCAATGCAATTTAAATGGGAGTGTTCCCACTACACACGACACGAACTTTTTTATGCTAATAGACCATCAGTCGAGCCCGTTCCTATTAGTGAGTTTCACCGCCCGATTTTTTCCGAATGTCCTGTAGGCAATGCAATTTAAATGGGAGTGTTCCCACTACGCACGACACGAACTTTTTTATGCTAATAGACCATCAGTTTTTTCACTCGTAGTAAATTTCTCGTCATATGTAAAGTCAAACACTCGAATGAGTCTAATGTTTGAGAACAAAAATCTTTTTATTACAGGGCAATGAACTTACTCTCTCTAGCCCTAGCAAATTATAATGTCTCTCTCTCTCGCGGTCCATACGAGAACAAAAATCTTTTTATTACAGGGCAATGAACTTACTCTCTCTAGCCCTAGCAAATTATAATGTCTCTCTCTCTCGCGGTCCATAGTGTCCCTTTTATAGTTTTAATTCGTCATGAAGTCCCGTCTCAGTGGTGGCTATCCTGTAGGAAATAGGGGACTAATAACATTAATGGGACAGATGAAAATTTCAAGCTTCGGTTCTAGGTAGGTATGGAAACCTACATGGAAAAATTTCAAGCTTCGGTTGATAAGCGCTCCCGTAGACCAAGCCTGTAGCGAAAACCAAATGTCAGCCCAAAGCAATCACTGTTGGACATCTTCTAGAATTTTGGAGAGTCTGACGAAAAACGCCGACTTGGTCTGATCACGGGAAAAGGCGAAGACAAAGAAAATATTGCTGGAGTAAAAGGACTTTTCAGTTCTATTCGAGCATGCATGAAGTCCCGTCTCAGTGGTGGCTATCCTGTAGGAAATAGGGGACTAATAATAACATTAATGGGACAGATGAAAATTTCAAGCTTCGGTTCTGGGTAGGTATGGAAACCTACATGGATAATTTTCAAGCTTAGGTTGATAAGCGCTCCCGTAGACCAAGCCTGTACCGAAAACCAAATGTCAGCCAAAAGCAATCACTGAGAGTCTGACGAAAAACGCCGACTTGGTCTGATCACGGGAAAAGGCGAAGACAAAATACTGCTGGAGTAAAAGGACTTTTCAGTTCTATTTAACTCCAAATACACCCTAACTCTAAGCTAACTCTTTTCCAAGCATGAATCATATTGCATTACAACTTCTCCGCTATCCTCGGACTATCTCCCTATGTTAAAAACATAGGTTCATAGCTCATACCACTACTACTTTCAAGTTCTTGCACTTACTTATGTAGGTTAGCAGTATTTATGTACTTATCAGAAAAAGTAAGTACTTACTTACCTACTTAATATTTCAATTCTTGAATAAGGGTTGGTTAGTTTTCTTTTCCTCAGTAATTTGAATCTAAAGATTAGTAGTGTTGGTTATGATTTAGTCCATGGCTAGGTAAGTAATTGTTCTACCTAACAAAACATAAGTACATACGTTATTAAGTTATAGGTACTTAGATAATGAATCTAAAGATTAGTAGTGTTGGTTATGATTTAGTCCATGGCTAGGTAAGTAATTGTTCTACCTAACAAAACATAAGTACATACGTAGGTACTCGTAACATAAGTAATTAAGTTATAGGTACTTAGATAGATAAATAACCAAGTTGAGTTCCCTGAAGAGCTCCCTCTAGAGAACACAAAACACTTCATTAGCTAAGTTACCCACTTAGTAGGTAAGTATACCTACGGTAATATCTTACATAACAGCGAACTAAACTTAAAGTACCTCTAGGTATCCTCGCTCTATGCTCTATCTTGGTACCCTGAGTCTATCTCAGATTGCGCCATCGGAGAGGTCTGCTCGATTGTATGACAAGATGTTTTGACAAGAAATCATGTACAAATCGCACATATACTGGGATCTATTTCTGTAAGCGGGCTCATGTAGGTACAATGGTACATACATAGGTATTGGCGTGGGATGTATTTCTGTAAGAGCCCGTTCAAAGATATTGTTCTAAGCGAGACGGTATTTACAAAATACGGCAGCATCTAGGCATTCTAGGCAAACATTTATGTAAGTAGATACCTACAGACCTACTATACTGAATCTCTCGTATAGATATCCAGGATTATAAACCATACAATTCGGTGATAACTTGATAAATAACCTTTGAGTTTCCAAATAGAATTTTCCCAACACAAACAAAGATATTGTTCTAAGCGAGACGGTATTTACAAAATACGGCAGCATCTAGGCAAACATTTATGTAAGTAGATACCTACTATACTGAATCTCTAGTAGATATCCAGGATTATAAACCATCCAATTCGGCGATAACTTGATAAATAACCGCTTTTTTGTGCAAATTTCACTTTTAGAGGCAACTTTATTGATTTTGAAAGTTCTAAAAAAATCATGAACTTGCTGACATTTTTGGATGTTCACATTGACACCTTCACACTTAAGGAGAAAGATCAAGTTTTTGCGGATATTTACATATTTAAGATTACATAACAAGATGCTCATTTCTGTGGTCGAGTATTACTTAAAGAGCACTGACTTCCAACCCGGAGGTGCTGGCTTCAAGTCCCGACCAAGGTGGAAATTTTCTAAGCAAACTTTTCATCTCTTGGATACCTAGGCAATTAGGCATGACTGTAAAATAATGTGCCTTGAAAGATTACATAACAAGATGCTCATTTCTGTGGTCGAGTATTAAAGAGCACTGACTTCCAACCCGGAGGTGCTGGCTTCAAGTCCCGACCAGGGTGGAAATTTTCTAAGCAAACTTTTCATCTCTTGGATACCTAGGCAATGGAGAAAGATTACATAACAAGATGCTCATTTCTGTGGTCGAGTATTAAAGAGCACTGACTTCCAACCCGGAGGTGCTGGCTTCAAGTCCCGACTAGGGTGGAAATTTTCTAAGCAAACTTTTCATCTCTTGGATACCTAGGCAATTAGGCATGACTGTAAAAGATTGTGCCTTGAAGTAATACGAAAGTGGTGCAGAGATACAAACTTTAAAGATTTGAAAGAGGATTTTTTTACCTACCTACCTTGTAGGTTGGTATCTATGAGACATTTAGTCCTACCTATTCCTTGAGCAGTCGAATTTATAACATCCTCATACTTCGACCCTGGTTATCTTAACAGTGGTATCGGCGCATAAATCTACGCCCCGCTAATTGGCTAGATAAAACACATCTGTGTCGTAAACAAACGAATCGGCAAGAGCAAAGAAACGTTTAGATAAATCCACAATCTTCAATAGACTTCATGTCTTTCAATTAAAACATGTACGAATGTACCTAACTAGGTATGCAGGCAGATACCTACCTACTAAAAAGTAGGGTACTAACTACTGGTAAAAAGTAGACTATGTAGGTATTACATAGGTAGGAAGGTAGCGGTATATGATGATTTTGATACAATTAGCTCCTGCACGCTGCATGATGCACGTACCAATAAAACACGTTGACGTTGTTAATTACATTAGGAACAGTACTTACCTACATATATACGGGGTGTTTTAAATGTACTCTTTGGGGAATAACGTTAAAAACAAAGTGCTAGACTTTATTTTTTACATTATTTCCCGATACAATTAGCTCCTGCACGCTGCATGATGCACGTACCAATAAAACACGTTGACGTTGTTAATTACATTAGGAACAGTACCTACCTACTTACAGGGTGTTTACAATGTAGACTTTTGACATTTTCCCTCTAAGAGGTTTGATAGATAGAACTGTAATAATGGCACTCGTTCCAAAAATTCCGAAACCTAGAAATACCTATAGGAGAGATGAGCCTAATTCTAATTAATAAAAATACAATTTTATTTTACTCTCTAACTGCTCTAACATGTTGTAATTAACTGCAAAGCTTTTAGGAATCTAGGGGATTTTTCGCATTAAATAGAAAATCTAAGTAATACATTTCGTATGAAAGAATCAATGAACCTTACTGACATTGCCATGAAATTAGTTGCACCTAAATGACACCGCTGCACCTAGTCGTTGACATATTGAACCAACATTTTATGCTGTAGATACCAATAATAATAATAATAATAATAATAATAATAATAATAATAATAATAATAATAATAATAATAATAATAATAATAATTATGATTTTTATTGGGTATATATGTAAAACATTAAAACACATCTACCTGCTTACTTACCTTTAACTGTATGTAACTGCAAAATATCCAGTAGATTTTTCGCATTAAGTAGAAAACCTAATGCTCTTTAAGTATATGAAGTAGGTAATCAATGAACCTTACCCGACATTGAATTAGTTGCACCTAAATGACACCGCTGCACCTAGTCGTTGACATATTGAACCAAAATATTTAATGCTGTAGGTATTTGAGGTAGGCAGCTAGGTTCGAAATTTTTTTTAGACTGTCTGCTAATTTATCAGGAAGTTCCATTGTGGCATGGAAAATAGCAGTAAACGGACTAACACATTTTCCTGCTACATAAATATTAGTATGCATTAAGTAGGCATCTAGGTACATAGTTATTTAGTTACCTACACATACCTATGTACTTGTAGGTACTTAAGTAGGCAAAAAATGTAATAAAAAAATCAAAATAATCTCCTGGCTGGAGCGAAAATAATCCTATTTGGAGAAAGGCTGCCTAAGCCTAAGCCTGGGCGTTTTTTTTTTTTTTTTTTTTTTTTTTTTTTTTTTTTTAGACTGTCAGCTACTTTATCAGGAAGTTCCATTATGCCATGGAAAATAGCTGTTCACGGACTAACTCATTTTCCCACTAAAGTAGATACCTAGGTAGTTACCTACACATATTATGTACTTGTACATACTTAAGTAGGCAAAAAATGTAATAAAAAAATCAAAATAATCTCCTGGCTGGAGCGAAAATAATCCTATTTGGAGAGAGGCTGCCTAAGCCTGAAACAGCTATAACTGCATGCATGAGTGACGCGTGCTTCAAATTGCATAACACAATAGCACACAGGCTTCCAAATGCAACATACGGCATTAACGGAATTAACACGAACATTATTGTCCATTCATACATTTCATACCAGGGTACTGGAGGAATTAGTATCGCTTACACTTCGTTACCCATTCAACAGAAGAATAAAAAACGTATGAAAGAACTATAAAAGAGTAAAAGAACAAAGGCAAACAAAACAAATAAACTCCATCGTTAATAACAAGAACAATAAGCATTTGGTATTGTATTGGAATTCTCAGATATGCATTTTACGATTTAATGGTTCCGTTTGTGCAAATTAATCATTAAATTTGTATAACCCTACAGGTACAAGGAAAAAAATTAAGCATTTGGTATTGTATTGGAATTCTCAGATATGCATTTTACGATTTAATGGTTCCGTTTGTGCAAATAAATCATTAAATTTGTAGCTACCTATCCCTGGCTGGAGCGAAAATAATCCTATTTGGAGAGAGGCTGCCTAAGCCTGAAACAGCTATAACTGCATGCATGAGTGACGCGTGCTTCGAATTGCATAACACAATAGCACACAGGCTTCCAAATGCAACATACGGCATTAACGGAATTGACACGAACATTATTGTCCATTCATACATTTCATACCAGGGTACTGGAGGAATTAGTATCGCTTACACTTCGTTACCCATTCAACAGAAGAATAAAAAACGTATGAAAGAACTATAAAAGAGTAAAAGAACAAAGGCAAACAAAACAAATAAACTCCATCGTCAATAACAAGAACAATAAGCATTTGGTATTGTATTGGAATTCTCAGATATGCATTTTACGATTTAATTGTTCCGTTTGTGCAAATAAATCATTAAATTTGTAGATACCTATCTAATTTGGATTACTACAAAAAACAAGGACCAACATTTATGCCTTCACTAAAAGCTCACTTGAGCTTTATCCCTTATGCTCGCCAGCCCTAAATACCAAGGTCCTCACGAGGTTAGCAGCTTTTGTCTCGTGTAAATGCCACTGGCGTAAAGTAACACTCCAGTCCAGTTGGTTGATCACTGTCAGTTTCAATTGTTCCTATAGATACAGAAGTGCATTTTGCCCAAATGGACTGGAATCTTACTGGACGCCAGTAGTGAACACGGCCAGTAGCTGGATAAGCATTTGGTATTGTATTGGAATTCTCAGATATGCATTTTACGATTTAATGGTTCCGTTTGTGCAAATAAATCATTAAATTTGTAGATACCTATCTAGGTATAACCCTACAGGTACAAGGAAAAAAATAAAAAAAACTTTGGTAAAGATGGATAAAACAAAATAAATATGTACCTCAGTACAGTACCTTAGTAAGTAAGTACTGAAATACACAAGTAAGTTGAAACTCTCATGAAGGGGTAAACACTTTAATGTGCTAAACATTTCATCAAAAGATGTAAAGTGCCTGATTCTCTGGACTCCAAGCCATCTCCAAATTCCAAGCACCAAAGATTGAAAACTTCCTCCGTCCAAGCATATTCCTAATCTTGTGATTACAAGATAACAGGGGTACCCTACTTACCTACTGTAGTCCCGTAGTCAAACCTATCTTGATCCAGTCACCGAAATGTAACTAGGTAACCGCAAAATAACGGATATAATAATTCTCTCAAAAGCCACAACTAATCCAACTGTTTTTACTCATCTTCAAACCATTCGGATGCTTGTTTACCATAGTATTGGATCTTTTTATTAATTTGTTTTGATGTAGTTTTAGATCTATTTGATGTAGTTGCCTATATTTTGTACTTGACTGGAATGTGAAGTAGTAAATTCTCTGTCATGTTCTTTGACATTCTGTGCATACTTGTCTATACCAATCAATACTCGTAGGTATACGGTACCTCAGTACAGTACCTTTGTAAGTAAGTACTGAAATACACAAGTAAGTTGAAACTCACATGAAGGGGTAAACACTTTTATGTGCTAAACATTTCATCAAAAGATATAAAGTGCCTGATTCTCTCGACTCCAAGCCATCTCCAAATTCCAAGCACCAAAGATTGTAAACTTCCGTCCAAGCATATTCCTAATCTTGTGATTACTTACAAGATAACAGAGGTACCCTACTTACCTACTGTAGTCCTGTAGTCAAACCTATCTTGATCCAGTCACCGAAATGTAACTAGGTAACCGCAAAATAACGGATATAATAATTCTCTCAAAAGCCACAACTAATCCAACTGTTTTTACTCATCTTCAAACCATTCGGATGTGTCTTTACCATAGTATTGGATCTTCTTAGGCTTAGCGCTTACAAGGCAGACGCGCTACCAACCAAGCTGGCGATACTAATCTTTGATTGTTGAATATGTTGAATTAAATAAATGTTAGTAGTACCTAACTTCCGATTGTTGAAGGGTGTCAGGTGTTCTTTTGGCACAGCATAGTCAGCATCATTTCAGAATCACAAATCCAAGTACAAGCTTGTCAATTTACTCATTTTTGAAATGAAATTTATAAAATTTATGATAAACGGAAGCGCGTGACCACGCATGTTATATTTGTAATTTAATTTCTTACAAAATTATACCTAACATCACTCTTTTAGTAACAGAATACTTTCGCTTCGGATCGGTTTAAACCAAAAACATAAACAAGATCCCAAGATCTTCATCTAGCGACAGATAGAAAGTTTCTGGTGACATAAACACTTCATCTCACATTAATCACAATTAACGATCATACTAATCTGTTTAATATATTACTCAACTGAGCTAAATGAACGTCTTTCGTTTTTACGACATAATTGGTACAAGCGAATTTGAATGAATGTATTCTTATTCGATTTTAAGTGACAGTTTAATGCTATTGAGTTGAATTTTATGCTCCAAACCTCATACCTATTCAGTCTAAACTGATTTATTTATTCGGAGAAAGAAAATGGCGTTTAGTAGTCAAATGACGAACTACTTTCATTTTTATTTTTTGGTTTAATATCTTTAAACCTCCACACTTAATAGATGTTGAGATTCGAGATCTTATCAATTTTTTAATAGCCGTAATTCCGCACCTATCAACGTTAGAGGATTCTCTACTCGTAATAAAAATGTAAATGAGAACAAAGTTCTGAAATCGGTATGAAGTTCCACAGAAAAAGATTTCAACAACTTTTCCAGAACACCCTGTATTTGTGAGTTCGAATTTGATGCTTGGGTGGGTTTGTGGAACGCCATGTACTTGCAGGAAGGAAGGTGTAACCCTAGTAGGTACCTACCTCATTGGGGTTGCTGAGCTCATGGTACAGAAGGGGGGTTTCGTATAAACTTTCAATTTAATAGACCTTCCTGCCTACCTAATTATAGTGAGTAATTATTAATATTTATACCTACCTATCTAAGTATGTGGTTAATCTAACTTCTAATGTCGAAGTAGTACCTAACTTCCGATTGTTGAAGGGTGTCAGGTGTTCTTTTGGCACAGCATAGTCAGCATCATTTCAGAATCACAAATCCAAGCTTGTCAATTTACTCATTTTTGAAATGAAATTTATAAAATTTATGATAAACGGAAGCGCGTGACCACGCATGTTATATTTGTAATTTAATTTCTTACAAAATTATACCTAACATCACTCTTTTAGTAACAGAATACTTTCGCTTCGGATCGGTTTAAACCAAAAACATAAACAAGATCCCAAGATCTTCATCTAGCGACAGATAGAAAGTTTCTGGTGACATCTTTCGCTTCGGATCGGTTTAAACCAAAAACATAAACAAGATCCCAAGATCTTCATCTAGCGACAGATAGAAAGTTTCTGGTGACATAAACACTTCATCTCACATTAATCACAATTAACGATCATACTAATCTGTTTAATATATTACTCAACTGAGCTAAATGAACGTCTTTCGTTTTTACGACATAATTGGTACAAGCGAATTTGAATGAATGTATTCTTATTCGATTTTAAGTGACAGTTCAATGCTATTAAGTTGAATTTTATGCTCCAAAACCTCATACCTATTCATTCTAGAGCTAAATGAGCGTTGTTCGTTTTTACGACATAATTGGTACAAGCGAATTTGAATGAATGTATTCTTATTCGATTTTAAGTGACAGTTTAATGCTATTGAGTTGAATTTTATGCTCCAAACCTCATACCTATTCAGTCTAAACTGATTTATTTATTCGGAGAAAGAAAATGGCGTTTAGTAGTCAAATGACGAACTACTTTCATTTTTATTTTTTGGTTTAATATCTTTAAACCTCCACACTTAATAGATGTTGAGATTCGAGATCTTATCAATTTTTTAATAGCCGTAATTCCGCACCTATCAACGTTAGAGGATTCTCTACTCGTAATAAAAATGTAAATGAGAACAAAGTTCTGAAATCCGTATGAAGTTCCATCCACAGAAAAAGATTTCAAAGTATCTACAATTTACATAATTTTTGCTACCCACCTATAAGGTCGCGACTTTTGAGGTTAGGAAAGGTTATGAATTATGACCATTAGTCAGTAATATTTCATCTTTTAAAAATACATACATATCTATAACGCACGAATGGTAAAAAATTCCAAGAAACTTTCCTCTAGAAGATTTCAAAGTATCTACAATTTACATAATTTTTGCTACCCACCTATAAGGTCGTGACTTTTGAGGTTAGGAAAGGTTATGAATTATAACCATTAGTCAGTAATATTCATCTTTAAAAAATACATGCATAGGTACATAACTGTAACCCAACTAACCCACGAATTGCAAAAATTCCAAGAAACTTTCTTGTAGAAAATTAATTTGAAAAAACATATTTTGGCTGAAAAGGCTCTTTATTCCAGCGCACAAAGGATTGATTTTCAATAGGCATACGAGTTTGTCCATCCTGCAGCTGTATTTGGAAGGTGATGTTTTTTGAGGTGTAACAACCAAATACATACTCAATCCCACAGACATGGACTTTCCTTTGTAGATTCCATCCCATAGACTCCACAGCTAATGTCAAGTGATTGATTCCAGGAATCTAAACAACACCAGCTTTGTTAAACCCTATTGTGGAATTTCAGTACAACAGTTATAGTCTTGGGAATTAATGAATGGATAAAAAACATATTTTGACTGAAAAGTCCCTTTATTCCAGCACACAAAGTATTTTCAATAGACATACGAGTTTGTCCATTATGTAGCTGTAATTGGAAGGTGATGTTTTTTGATGTGTAACAACCAGATACATACCACTCAATCCCACAGACATAGACTATCCTTTGTAGATTCCATCCCATAGACTCCACAGCTAATGAGTGGATAAAAAACATATTTTGACTGAAAAGTCCCTTTATTCCAGCACACAAAGTATTTTCAATAGACATACGAGTTTGTCCATCCTGTAGCTGTATTTGGAAGGTGATGTTTTTTGAGGTGTAACAACCAAATACATACTCAATCCTACAGACATAGACTGTCCTTTGTAGATTCCATCCCATAGACTCCACAGCTGATGTCAACTGATTGATTCCAGGAATCTAAACAACACCAGCTTTGTTAAACCCTATTGTGGAATTTCAGTACAACAGTTAGGTCTTGGGAATCTAGGGATAACAAAGAAGCTAAAGATACCTGTCTTCGCATTAACTGGTTTTGTTGAAATAATAATAGGGACCTTTGTGAGAGACTTTGGCGCCTTTATTGATGGTTTTTGAGTTTGTGGCTCTTGAAAACACTAACGTCAAAGCTGTTATAGGCTTGTACATATTATGATACCTACCAACCTACCAAGGTGTGGTAATAGACCAAGCCACCTTTCTAATTCTAATCTGTTGAGATTTGAAATCATCATTTCGAGAAAAAATACCAAGGGGGATTAACACAAAAAATTTACATCATGCATCTCATCCCTATAAATTTTTAAAACCAATGGATGAAACACAAGAGGTAATAGTGAAAAAGAATCCTAAATGAAAGAGAAGATGTATAATGCAAGGTGACAACAACCAATGGATGAAACACAAGAGGTAATAGTGAAAAAGAATCCTAAATGAAAGAGAAGATGTATAATGCAAGGTGACAACTGATGGAGTGATGGAGAGTCATCTCTGGAGGCCAGGAGAATTCAGAGACAAAAATCCATGACAGAAATAGACTTGGAAGTATTTGGATAACTGTGACAAAACTCTCTGAAACACGAAATTCTAGCAGATATGGTCCTTAATGACAAGTGCTAAATTGTTAATGGTCTTGCTAACAGGCGTAATAATGATTATGTAGTGGAAAAAATACGCGGTGCCAGGGCAGACATGGTCCTTAATGACAAGTGCTAAATTGTTAATGGTCTTGCTAACAGGCGTAATAATGATTATGTTAGTGGAAAAAAATACGTGGTGCCAGTCTGTCTGTAACTTGCTTCCAGGGAAAAAAAAATACTGTGTTTTAAACTATCTACTATTGTTTTTGTTTCACAGTTATTTTAGTTTGGTAATCCTGGAATGAAACCTCTGTCAGCACCATTGAAGCACAAATGAGGTGCCCAAGCTCTCTATCATGTTGTATTGTTACAAATAATAATAATAATTATTATTTTTATTAGGTATATAATTATGTAAAACATTAAAACACATCTACCTACGTACTTACCTTTAACTGTATGTAACTGCAAAATATCCAGTAGATTTTTCGCATTAAGTAGAAAACCTAATGCTCTTTACTTAAGTATATGAAGTAGGTAATCAATGAACCTTACTCGACATTGAATTAGTTGCACCTAAATGACACCGCTGCACCTAGTCGTTTACCTACATATTGAACCAATATGCTAACATTGTGTACCATTTACCAGATTGTATTAAAAGAGCCTGTGAGACACAAAAAGGACATAGTGCATCAGACTGTGTAATAGCCTGAGATAAAAATGGACGAATGGCATAGAAGGCATCATTTGGGGAGCCTCTCTTCAAACACATTTAGTAATAGAAACAAAAACATGTGTGAGCCTGATGTGTTTATCCCACTAAATAGTGATCATGATAATCATCACAGAGAAACAAATCCCATGGAAATAAAAAGCAGACTGTTGGGATTGTGACTGTTTTCTAAATGAAAACTAAGTGAACATTCAGACTAATTTTTTGATTTGACCAGTGTACCTTCTCATTCATTCAAGCATGGTTCCTATTCCATAGTGATCATGATAATCATCACAGAGAAACAAATCCCATGGAAATAAAAAGCAGACTGTTAGGATTGTGACTGTTTTCTAAATTAAAACTAAGTGAACATTCCGACTAATTTTTTGATTTGACCAGTGTACCTTCTCATTCATTCAAGCATGGTTCCTATTCCTATACATTGTGTATGGCTATTACGCACTGTACTAATAAATACTTCATTCACATAGTGATCATGATAATCATCACAGAGAAACAAATCCCATGGAAATAAAAAGCAGACTGTTAGGATTGTGACTGTTTTCTAAATTAAATTAAGTGAACATTCAGACTAATTTTTTGATTTGACACATTTCAGCAACTTCCTGACCAGTGTACCTTCTCATTCATTCAAGCATGGTTCCCATTCCTATACATTGTGTATGGCTATTACGCACTGTACTAATAAATACTTCATTCATGATTTCATGGGTTATGGGACTTATGGGTGTGATATGTGTCAATTTTAAATTGTCTGATTTAAACAGCACTTTACTTCATTCATGATTTCATGGGTTATGGGACTTATGGGTGTGATATGTGTCAATTTTAAATTGTCTGATTTAAACAGCACTTTGTACAGTACAAGATTCTCTCCTCCTATGGCTGGAACTATAATTTGGATTACTACAAAAAACAAGGACCAACATTTATGCCTTCACTAAAAGCTCACTTGAGCTTTATCCCTTATGCTCGCCAGCCCTACATACCAAGGTCCTCACGAGGTTAGCAGCTTTTGTCTCGTGTAAATACCACTGGCATAAAGTACGAGTAACACTCCAGTCCAGTTGGTTGATCACTGTCAGTTTCAATTGTTCCTATAGATACAGAAGTGCATTTTGTCCAAATGGACTGGAATCTTACTGGACGCCAGTAGTGAACACGGCCAGTAGCTGGGGTACCTCAGTACAGTACCTTTGTAAGTAAGTACTGAAATACACAAGTAAGTTGAAACTCACATGAAGGGGTAAACACTTTTATGTGCTGAACATTTCATCAAAAGATATAAAGTGCCTGATTCTCTCGACTCCAAGCCATCTCCAAATTCCAAGCACCAAAGCTTGTAAACTTCCGTCCAAGCATATTCCTAATCTTGTGATTTCTTACAAGATAACAGAGGTACCCTACTTACCTACTGTAGTCCTGTAGTCAAACCTATCTTGATCCAGTCACCGAAATGTAACTAGGTAACCGCAAAATAACGGATATAATAATTCTCTCAAAAGCCACAACTAATCCAACTGTTTTTACTCATCTTCAAACCATTCGGATGTTTTTTTACCAAAGTTTACCATAGTATTGGATCTTTTTATTAATTTGTTTTGATGTAGTTTTAGATTTATTTGATGTAGTTGCCTTAGTTGCCTATACTTTGTACTTGACTAGAATGTGAAGTAGTAAATTCTCTGTCATGTTCTTTGACATTCTGTGCATACTTGTCTATACCAATCAATACTTGTAGGTATATAGGTACTATTTTGTCATATTTACTAGACTAGACTAGAGGTAACCGCAAAATAACGGATATAATAATTCTCTCAAAAGCCACAACTAATCCAACTGTTTTTACTCATCTTCAAACCATTCGGATGTGTCTTTACCATAGTATTGGATCTTCTTATTAATTTGTTTTGATGTAGTTTTAGATTTATTTGATGAAGTTGCCTATACTTTGTACTTGACTGGAATGTGAAGTAGTGAATTCTCTGTCATGTTCTTTGACATTCTGTGCATACTTGTCTATACCAATCAATACTCGTAGGTATACATATAGGTACTATTTTGTCATATTTACTAGACTAGACTAGGTTTGCTATCTCGAGTAGCTCTGTCGAGTGTCGGATGTGTTTGTTTTTCCTGTCGCTGTTTTGTGTTGTGTTGTTGAGTAGGTACTTACTATAGTTCTTATGTTACTCGTTGCTCGCTTTTCATGCTTCAAGTGATGTGTCATCAAAAAGCTGGAAGCTTTATAGACTTCATACACCCGACTCCTTTGGTTACCTATCCTCAAAGCTTTAAGATTACGAAATTTCCTTGTTGAGTAGGTACTTACTATAGTTCTTATGTTACTCGTTGTTCGCTTTTCATGCTTCAAGTGATGTGTCATCAAAGCTGGAAGCTTTATAGACTTCATACACCCGACTCCTTTGGTTACCTATCCTCAAAGCTTTAAGATTCCGAAATAAATTTGGTTAATTTGGTGACTTATCTAAGTAATCTAAGGGTGAAGATCCAACTTTTTGACCATGGACCATGAGTGATCGGTGACTTTGGTAAACTGTCATCATTTGTTTCAGTTTTATCCTGCTGAAATAGGACCAAAAAGTCTCTTTACCCTAGAGATTTGGCACACCAAATATTTTTAGGAATACAAAGTCTTTTGTTTATAGTCACAAAATTTTTACCCCAGTTTGAAAAAGCCAATACATATTGATATTGTTTCATTGACTTTGGTAAACTGTCATCATTTGTTTCAGTTTTATCCTGCTGAAATAGGACCAAAAAGTCTCTTTACCCTAGAGATTTGGCACACGAAATATTTTTAGGAGTACAAAGTCTTTTGTTTATAGTCACAAATTTTTTTACCCCAGTTTGAAAAAGCCAATACATATTAATATTTTTTCATGTGGAATGACTAATATGAGTAAAAAAAAAGAAGAAAATCATCAATACGTATTAATTGCATTATACATCCAGTAATACTCGTATCAATAGGACACTAGTTTATTAATAGCCCACACTTGTCAGAATATAGTCTAATCTCAAATGTGATTATGATTACGATTACAATGCGTCCAGAAAGCCGTCCTAAATTAGAAACAAAGCATTCTTTTCAATATTTGTTCTACTGATAAACTAGGAATGGGATTGGGCCAGTTCGGCTAAATGTGTCACTTAGGCTCCTAGGTTAGGAGACATTTAGGTGTGGGGATCTCTAGACTCCACAGAATCTAGTTGCTGATAATATTCTTTGTCTTTATAATTTATCAGTTGATTGCGAAAAAATCCTCATACAAGGTGTCTTAGACAAGAGGTACCTTTTGATACTTTCTGACCTTTCTGTACGTTATGGAAAATTATTTATCAAAGTTTACGAAATATTTAGGATTTTAGGGTAGGTGACATGGAAACATTGTGTTGTGCCTTAACCAGATGGCCGGGACACAATGATACTTTACTGTTAAAATCTCCAAACCTCTAGTTATAAGCGATGCCTGAACCGCTTCGAGTGGGTGTCTTCTCGAGGATACTATACTTTCTGACCTTTCTGTACGTTATGGAAAATTATTTATCGAAGTTTACGAAATATTTAGGATTTTAGGGTAGGCTGTCGACAAAAGGGGCCCAAGGCAGAGATCTCTCTTTTTTCTCTACATGACAGTGTTTGTCATTCTGATGGGGTATAAATCACTCCAAAAAGGCCATTAAGCAATCTTTTATTTCATCAATTTTTCTACAAAAGGGATAAAACAGTGTACATATTTTGGTCGATAACAATTCGATATAACACGTAGTAATAACATGGGTATTTGCCAAAATACCGTATTCGTACTACCCTAATCCTCCCCCACGATAACAATTCGATATAACACGTAGTAATAACATGGGTATTTGCCAAAATACCGTATTCGTACTACCCTAATCCTCCCCCCAAAAAATAGGGCCAAAATCTAACTCTTTTGGTTGAGACCATCCTGTATGCGCGATCAATCTCGGGAGTTTTATTGTGAAAGTGAGAACCAATCGATTGGACATGGAAACATTGTGTTGTGCCTTAACCAGATGGCCGGGACACAATGATACTTTACTGTTAAAATCTCCAAACCTCTAGTTTTAAGCGATGCCTGAACCGCTTCGAGTGGGTGTCTTCTCGAGGATACCTACTATTTATGTGCTTGTTCGGCAGAATAACTGTGTAGAAAATAAATTTGTTTAAATCAGATGAGCGAAAGGAGTCAAGAGACGCAATAGGTACCTACTTCTCATTTTGGTGCTGGGTCAACACGAGAACACCACTCACCAGAATGTAATCCGTTGAACTATATTTGCAATCGAAATACGAGTGGATTTTTTTTTTTGTCGATGGTGGGATTCGAACCCGGGACCTTTTGCATGGCAAACAAGCGTTACCACTGGGCTAACCGTACTCCTCCAATATGTAGATACCACCTGTTATTTGCCTTAGTCTATTTAATGATGATAAAATTGTTAAATTAATTATATTGATAAAATCATTTTGTTTCAGGTTAATTAGTGGATGTGACTCCTGCACTTGAGTATTGCTGCAACAAGCGAGGAGATACCAAACACACCGCTTTCTGGTTGTGAGCTAAGATTTGGGGTAAGTTCAAATTTATAGAACTTTGGTAGGTAATGTTGAATGTATATACATACAAGTTTACTGTCTCTTCCCATGAAAGAAGGGCTAATTTTTAAACCATTTTATAGGTATTGAAAAAAGGTCCTCCTTTCATAGGCCTCCTCAAGTATCCCCATGTCACTATCCCTTCCAATGAAAGCACTTGGGAATTTAGGTATAACAAAGAAGCTAAAGATACCTGTCTTCGCATTAACTGGTTTTGTTGAAATAATAATAGAGACCTTTGTGAGAGACTTTGGCGCCTTTGACCATTTTATAGGTATTGAAAAAAGGTCCTCCTTTCATAGGCCTCCTCAAGTATCCCCATGTCACTATCCCTTCCAATGAAAGAATTGCCAATTTCTGAACCATTTTATATTTGAAAAAGGTCCTCCTTTCATAGGCCTCTTCAAGTATCCCTAATAGGGATTCGCTATGTCCCATGAAGAGCAGAAAATTTACCTATTCTTCTCGAGGACCTTGGAGTAGCTATAAGTGAGTAGCGAACAGTGGCGGCACTACAAGTACCACAAAAGAAATCCAGCGCTGGCGATAAATTAACACCTTTTCTCACTTGGCCTAGATGTTTAGTAATATAGTAATGCATCAGTGATAGGCACTCAGCGATAGGTACTCACTTAAGTTGTGATATGCCTTTGGCACACAGAAAAGATCTACAACTGCTCATAAAAATCATAGGTGCTGAACTATTGCCAAAGGAAATAGTTCTGCTGCGTGAAAGTCGTGTCCAGACTCCGCTCTAAGGCTCACAAATGACAAACCTCCATATCTTTACAGTTCGGAACTGATCTGACAATTCTGACACAACGCTAGGTAAATTCCCTCACGTCTATGAATTATCTTTATACACGACCTACACAGAACACATACTGAAAAACTGTTTCTTTCTTCATCGCTCTTGGCTGCACGAGAACCTTTGTGATCAACTTTGTCAAACCCGATCTCCATGAACTTAGCCAAATCTGGATCATCCTCACAGTAGCGGGCGACCTACACAGAACACATACTGAAAAACTGTTTCTTTCTTCATCGCTCTTGGCTGCACGAGAACCTTTGTGATCAACTTTGTCAAACTCGATCTCCATGAACTTAGCCAAATCTGGATCATCCTCACAGTAGCGGCTTCCTAATAAGGGATTGGGTTTCTGCATAACTGCACCCAATATCCTAATGTGTCGTATATGTCCCATGCTTGGTGTAGAAGTTTAATGACAAGTTACTTGTCATAAACTATCGGCAATAATCTGTACAACTTGATCTTGCTACTAGTTGAAAGGCATGTTCAAAGAAGCATTCTTAGAAGTCCTCGGATTCTTTATTGAACACTAATTCATTCACTGCTATCAGTATGGTAGTGGACACTGCTCGTATATTGAGAATTCTTAAACTATCGGCAATAATCTGTACAACTTGATCTTGCTACTAGTTGAAAGGCCTGTTCAAAGCATTCTTAGAAGTCCTCGGATTCTTTCTTGAACACTAATTCATTCACTGCTATCAGTATGGTAGTGGACACTGCTCGTATATTGAGAATTCCTGTATTACTATTAGGCATATTAAAACATCGAGTTAGGAGCACCAATTCATTCTGGTAGTTTGTTGTGGACTCTATTGCCATTCTAGCGTAATAGATTTAATAGCTCACTAGTTATCTGTAATAGTAATAGCTGACATTACAAGTCATGTATTTATGACAGTGGGCAACAAGTTAACAGTTAATCATATCCGTTTCGAACATTATACGTATCACAGTGGTTCACTTACTGATCACTGGAATACTAAAGTAGCAGAAACGTGTTCCCAAATAATAGATCCCATTTTGATAATGGTAAGTGGATTGACATGAAGCAATTCCGCTCATCCATAAAATATTTATTAGACTATTTGAGCTCAATTTTTGGATTGATAGCACCATTGACCAGAAGGGCCAAACTTTCATGTAGCAGTTTTTAATATAATATGGGTAGGTAGGTAATTTAGAAATATTAGAACAACTAATAGCCGTGTTCAGTTTTATTAGTTTATAATGGTTCTTTTTTTATAGTTCCAGTGAATAAATGTTCTCTTTTCAAGTTTTTACAGGTTGATCAAAATTTCTACCGATGGAATTTAAATAAGTAGTTTAGTCTCCAGGTGAATCGAAATCTAATTGTTTTTCTTATTAGCTTGACATTCTACTGAATACATCTTGCGAGCATGCTGTGCTATTTTCAGTGCAACATGTAGTAGATTTATGTCGCAGCGTTATCAGAATGTACATACATGTATTTAATATAAACTAGGTTTATTATTCCATGTACTCTTCCATTTACAAGTTCACATCTCTAATGACATGGATAAATGAGTTTAACGAGGTGATTGGGTACTGTTTTTACTACTTCACCTAATCTCGGGAGAAAAGAGGTTTAAACGAAGAATTTTATTTGTGACATTTTAATGAAAATTTCTATTCAATTTTAATTGCAGCTTGTCCCACATTTTGCCCAATTCTAGGTTCTTCAGCTTTCAGTGAGGTCATTTGTTTTGTCTCATATTTCAAGTTACCGACATCATTTTCCTTGTAGCGTTGACTTTTCTATATCCTGTTTCTTGTGACAATCTCGCATCGTGTCTTCTTCTTTATCGTGTTTCACCAGAATGTTCCCCGTTGAACTATTTGCAATCGAAATACGAGTGGATTTTTTTTTTTTTTTGTCGATGGTGGGATTCGAACCCGGGACCTTTTGCATGGCAAGCAAGTGCGTTACCACTGGGCTAACCGTACTCCTCCAATATGTAGATACCAATACCACCTGTTATTTGCCTTTGTCTATTTAATGATGATAAAATTGTTAAATCAATTATATTGATAAAATCATTTTGTTTCAGGTTAATTAGTGGATGTGACTCCTGTACCTATCTGAGTATTGCTGCAACAAGCGAGGAGATACCAAACACACCGCTTTCTGGTTGTGAGCTAAGATTTGGGGTGAGTTCAAATTTATAGAACTTTTGTAGGTAATGTTGAATGTTCATATATACAAGTTTACTGTCTCTTCCCATGAAAGAAGGGCCAATTTTTGAAACATTTTATAGGTATTGAAAAAAGGTCCTCCTTTCATAGGCCTCCTCAAGTATCCCCATGTCACCATCCCTTCCAATGAAAGAATACCAAATCTGAATGCATTATTTCAATGGCCGCCGCTTTGATATCATTTTCTACTACAATAGTATTCTGTATTTTGCCGCGTATTTGACCTTTCCGCTGTTTATTGATCGTATTATATCTCAGAGTTCATTCTACATTTCACATTTTGAAGCTATCAATTTCTGAACCATTTTATATTGAAAAAGGTCCTCCTTTCATAGGCCTCTTCAAGTATCCCTAATAGGGATTCGCTATGTCCCATGACGAGCAGAAAATTTACGTATTCTTCTCGAGGACCTTGGAGTAGCTATAAGTGAGTAGCGAACAGTGGTGGCACTATACAAGTACCACAAAAGAAAGCCAGCGCTGGCGATAAATTAACACCTTTTCTCACTTGGCCTAGATGTTTAGTAATATAGTAATGCATCACTGATAGGCACTCAGCGAGTACCACAAAAGAAATCCAGCGCTGGCGATAAATTAACACCTTTTCTCACTTGGCCTAGATGTTTAGTAATATAGTAATGCATCAGTGTTAGGCACTCAGCGATAGGTACTCACTTAAGTTGTGATATGCCTTTGGCACACAGAAAAGATCTACAACATGCTGCTCATAAAAATCATAGGTGCTATCCAATGTCCAGATTGACTAGCAGTGCCTATCGTGTAGATCTTAAACCAAAGATAATTAGCATCGCCATAATTATCCCTTTTGGGCTTTTAACCTATCGAGAGTTCACTTTACCATCGCTTCACTTTCGCCCAAAGGGGACATATGTACACATCGTGATAATGTAGTATGGTAAATACTAGCTGTGACATTGTGCTATTGCATTATTAGTTAGTTTTGTAACGCATACAGCTAACAGCGATAGACAGGGTCTGACAAAAGAGTTAAAATGTCCATGGACCAACTTGACCCAACAATAGACTCACCAAATTGACCCAACAATAGAAATTCGTAAAATACTAGCTGTGACATTGTGCTATTGCATTATTAGTAGTCCTGTAACGCATACAGCTAACAGCGATAGACAGGGTCTGACAAAAGTGTTAAAATGTCCATGGACCAACTTGACCCAACAATAGACTCACCAAATTGACCCAACAATAGAAATTCGTTGAAAATGTTTAAAAGAACCAAATTTGCCCAATATTTTTTGGGCTCCGTTAGTGCCTCTTTTTCCGAGATGGTGTACACTCTACAGTTCCCTGAACTAGTCTACCCTTCATAAGGGAGTGAATTCTATACTTTGGTTTTAGCTTTCCAAGACCCTTTCCGACTTGTCGTGAGTTTCACCCGATTTTTTCCCCCCAATGTCCTGTAAGCAAATTTAAATGAGAGTGTTCCCACGACACGATTATTTCCCGAACGCCATCGACAAGTGGAAACGGGCTCTAAGGGTTTGATCTGGCCAAGTATCCAACAAAACGTCCAATGGACACGAGAAATGTGCAGTTATAGCCTACGCTAGGTAACGCAGAGTAACGCTTCTAGTGTGAGGACAGTTCGGATACCTGATCTGAAATCGAATGGTCATGTAGGTTTGAAGGAAAACTTTTGATTGTGTCAGCAATTGCATGATCTTCCGCTAAATCATCCCAACTAGGAAACTGATACAGACATTGATGCAAAGGCAGACGATCTTTCGCAAATTCACCCCAAGTAAGAATATGATACAGATATTGATGCGGAGAGCAAAGGTATGGTCATGTAGGTTTGAAGGAAAACTTTTGATTGTGTCAGCAATTGCATGATCTTCCGCTAAATCATCCCAAGTAGGAAACTGATACAGACATTGATGCAAAGGCAGACGATCTTTCACAAATTCACCCCAAGTAAGAATATGATACAGAAATTGATGCGGAGAGCAAAGGCAGCAGTCTAGAAAGGAAATGGGTTAAGTGTAAGGTCTTGCCCCCAATCAAATTGAAGATTATAGAAAGAAAATATACTTGAATTGAATATCTGAAGTATTCGTACATGTCTATTGAAACTGCAAGTACACCATTTTCAGCGGCAGGTTCTGCGGACATGAAATTTCAGTGTTAACAATGCCAATGATACGAGGATAAACAAGTGCAACTCCACACGCTAATGCGTTACCGACCAGCACATAACTTTCCCCTTAGCCCATTTCTTTTTCCTTTCTAAACCATTGGATTTTGAAAATGTTCATCAACAACATCATGGCCGGGTGATTCTTCAAGTTCTTTGTCCGACGAAGTTTCGGATACGGTCTACATGTCTTGGTATGGAACCACTCCAAGCTTGGATGGGTTCCCTCATTATAAAATCTGATCACACGCACGCGCCTGTTTCATTTCATATTCCTCATGTTTCACCTGTGATCCTATGACACATCACAATGCTTGCAACACTTTGGTTTTGTTGGGATGCCTTGTTCATTCTACTTTTTGTTCAATGTGAGGTGCAAAAATCCTGTGTTTCTCCTCCCGCTCTGGCAATGTCGGAAATTTTGTGGAAATCATCAAGAATCCTGCCACAGGTTCACAGGTATTGTCTGGTGTTATAATGCTGCCTCTGCCTTAGCCATAGTTGCCTTAAAGATGCTTCAGCCTTCAGCTATAGTTGTCATAATGATGCTTCAGCTGCTTTACTTAGTCTTTTCTCACTCAAGTGTGTTTATGGAAAGGTTTTTTTTTTTTTTTTTTTTTTTTTTGTCTAAGGTCAAATTTCTTTGTTTTCAGGGCTTGAACTTTGTTGGGATTACAATTTCGCCAAGCTCCATTTGACGAATATCTCTCACGTTCTGTTGACAGTTGACTGCCATGATTTTCATTAAATATAATGGAAATTGCCACACCAACCTCTTTTCTCATGCAACATCTTACTTGGATTACTCATGCTCTCATGCACTAACATAATTATAAATTACCTATCTCAAGCAAAGGGTGGCTTTAGCCCTTATTGGATCTCGCCAACCATTGGCTATTCAAATTCCCCAGTTATGTCTTTCACAGATCGTAGGGCGAAAGTACCTTGACTTCAATGTTCACATTTGATTATCCATTTGATTTTGAAATTTCTCTAGGCGCCCTCAACCATTGTATGTCAGTCTAATCGCGAGCTTTTACCTCGTCTGTTCCACTTGATCCCATCCAGTATATCGATCGCTCTCATCAAGTTATTATAAGTACACCAGCGACGACACAAGTCTCAGGTATGTCTTTCACAGATCGTAGGGCGAAAGTACCTTGACTTCAATGTTCACATTTGATTATCCATTTGATTTTGAAATTTCTCTAAATAGGCGCCCTCTGCCACCATTGTATGTCAGTCTAATCGCGAGCTTTTACCTCGTCTGTTCCACTTGATCCCATCCAGTATACCGATCGCTCTCATCAAGTTATTATAAGTACACCAGTGACGACACAAGTCCATTACTTGCTGCCCACTTGACCCTGGAACCAATTCCTCAAGCTTCAAAGTCGCATCTTCTCTGACACACATAATACCAGCTAGTGCTTATTAGTCAAGTTTTAAATGAAAGTGAGACCTCAGGATAGCAAGAAATTGAAAGTTGTGTGTGCGCGCTGGAATCACATGGCGAGTGAACGCAGAAAATATCAAAAGTTTGAACCCGATGTCCGTGATGAGCTTTTACATAAGTATACGGATTTGAATATTATACCTTGTTTAGAAGTTCGAGTAGGATTATAGGATTGGTTAATGAATATGTCATGCTACCCGTTTGGAATGGACTTAAATTACGAGATAATTATGTATGTGAACCTTTTTGATGTAAAACATAGACTTGTGGAAGACCTACATGCACATGACTATATAGGCTCGAAAACTGAGAGAAATCATCTTTGCAGACCAGAAAAAGATAAAATAGAAAGAATTACATACAATGTTTCGATGGCGTACAACGCAAATGCATGTGTAAATAACAAATCTACGTAACTGCTGGAAACAACTGATTTCATATTGAACTGTCATCAACTGGAGTAGTTGTCAAAATAGTAAATAGTGTCAACACGTCCCGTTGAAGTGCCATCAACGTTCTACTAAACCAACATTGTGTTTTTCATTATAATTAACTCTGTCTAGGTCTATTCAGTTTCTTTTTTCATGGGTCTCTAGTGACGTGATGGTTTCAATCGACGTAGCTGCATTATCATATTCCTGATGACAATCACTCTGGAGCATCGCAAGGTCTATCGAGTTTTTCATTATTGTGCCACCAAGCGTTTTGTGAGATGATGTAGCATATTTTCTAGCTGCAGTGTAACAATTATTGGGATACCTTTACCTTTCTTAGCTTATGCTACCATGTTGCCAAGAGGATTTCGGTCAGATTATTTACCAGACAATGGGATATTGAAATGAACAGTTAATTCCCATTTGACACAATAAGTTTTGGCTTGTGGTCAGAAACGGTATGGATCCAAAAGTTGTTGCCAATTCGAGGCTCAAGTTCAGTAGATCGTGGAATTTATTGACATGATAGTATGCATGTGACATTTATTACCTGCTATTCTAATGCAAATTGAGATTGATTTAAAAAATTTCTTTCGAGGAGACACTATCTTGTAAACCCAAAGCTGAACATCTAGAAATAAAGAAAGAACGTACATTCTGATCTAAATTTACTGGAAGCATTCTACATTCTCAATTATATCCTCATTTCTTCTGGATCGTTTTGTAAGACAAACTATTCAAAGCTCTTATTGGTGTTAGAAACAAGACCATTAAACAGCTTACGTTAGGAACTATGAAATCAATTAACTTTAATCTTGAAATGCCGCAAAAAATGTTGAGAATTTAGAATGCTTCCGATGCTTTGTGGTTGAGTAAACGTTCTTACAACAGGTACATTCCCGTTTAATTTACTTGGTGATTAATTAGCAATGGGTAGGTATTTGGTTTGTTTACTTTTAATTTAAATTACAAAATTTCTCAAATTGCTCTGTGAGACACGTTCTTACAACAGGTACATTCCCGTTTAATTTACTTGGTGATTAATTAGCAATGAGTAAGTATTTAGTTTGTTTACTTTTAATTTAAAATTTTAAATCACAAAATTTCTCAAATTGGTCTATGAGACATGGATTTCAATTAATCTTCATTGAATAATGTTTCCTTTTCCTAATCTTCTATGTACTACGTCTTAACTTTCCTATTTCTTTGGCCCTCCTGTTACCATTTCGAGATTCATTGAAGGTAGTTGATGAACTGAGGACCTATACTACCTACCTATGTATCTTGTATATTTACCTATATCCATATTGGTATTTGTTTCTTCCTTTTCCTAATCTTCTATGTACTACGTCTTAACTTTCCTATTTCTTTGGCCCTCCTGTTACCATTTCGAGATTCATTGAAGGTAGCTGATAATCTCTGTACTTATACTACCTATGTATCTTGTATATTTACTGATATCCAAATTGGTATTTGTCAAATTTTTATCCAACCTTCAAATTTGTCGTTCTTGGAATTCGGAATTTGTACTTGCTTCCAGTTGCAACCTCTGACAGGTCAACCTCACATAACTCAATCGATTTAGAAGCTATTTAATTTAGTCTAATGAATTTTTTATCCAACCTTCAAATTTGTCGTTCTTGGAATTCGGAATTTGTACTTGCTTCCAGTTGCAACCTCTGACAGGTCAACCTCATATAACTCAATCGATTTAGAAGCTATTTAATTTAGTCTAATGTTTCCAGTTGCAACCTCTGACAGGTCAACCTCATATAACTCAATCGATTTAGAAGCTATTTAATTTAGTCTAATGTTTTTTTGTGGTCATAGTTGACAAGTATTTAGATCTGTGTTTTGGTTTAGAGGTAAGCGCATTCTTCTGATATCTACGTAGTCTAATGTTTTTTTGTGGTCACAGTTGACAAGTATTTAGATCTGTGTTTTGGTTTAGAGGTAAGCGCATTCTTCTGATATCTATGGCATAGGAATCCTTGCTAATTAGATAATGATTGATGTTATAGTTGTTCTTGTTTTAATAGAGATTTTCATCCACAATTTTCCTCATATTTTGAGTGTATTGGTCACCAAACGAACGTATAGGAAAACTAAGATGATCGATCGCCTGCGTTTTAATTGACTAAACAGACTAATGGGTGATATCAGCGTCTGAATAAGTATTGATGATACATTGTTACCTAGTACAATATACTAGTTAGCTATTAATTTAATAATGACATTAATAACAGATAATCTAATGTAGTTCTAAACAGACTAATGGGTGATATCAGCGTCTGAATAAGTATTGATGATACATTTTACCTAGTACAATAGACTAGTTAGCTATTAATTTGCTAAACAGACTAATGGGTGATATCAGCGTCTGAATAAGTATTGATGATACATTTTACCTAGTACAATAGACTAGTTAGCTATTAATTTAATAATGACATTAATAACAGATAATCTAATGTAGTCAGGCACAAAGTATTCATCAAAACCTAACCAAATATATCCAGTCCAGAGCAACTGATTTTACAAACTTACATACAACTTCTATTGGTTGTGAAGCGTGAATTACAGATTCACATAATCTGAATGGTATTATTACTGCTTTTACTATTGAGATAGGCAATAATTACGGAAGTACCCTAAAAATATCTTCTATTGGTTGTGAAGCGTGAATTACAGATTCACATAATCTGATTGGTATTATTACTGCTTTTACTATTGAGATAGGCAATAATTATGGAAGTACCCTAAAAATACATTACGGCAAGGATCAAGATTTATTGAATTCTCGTAAATTTAGTTTCCCCCTGACTCGCTCAGGATTGCTGGCAAAATATCGAACAGTAGAAATACATAACCGACACACTTGATCTTGCTACTAGTTGAAAGGCATGTTCAAAGAAGCATTCTTAGAAGTCCTCGGATTCTTTATTGAACACTAATTCATTCACTACTATCAGTATGGTAGTGGACACTGCTCGTATATTGAGAATTCTTGTATTACTATTAGGCATATTAAAACATCCAGTTAGGAGCACCAATTCATTCTGGTAGTTTGTAGTGGACTCTATTGCCATTCTAGCGTAATAGATTTAATAGCTCACTAGTTATCTATAATAGGTGTAATAGTAATAGCTGACATTATACAAGTCATGTATTTATGACAGTGGGCAACAAGTTAACAGTTAATCATATCCGTTTCGAACATTATACGTATCACAGTGGTTTACTATTGATCACTGGAGTAGTAGAAGTAGGAGAAACGTGTTCACAAATTTAGTAGATCCCATTTTGATAATGGTAAGTGGACTGACAAGAAACAATCCTGCTCATCCATAAAATATTTATTAGACTAGGTATTTGAGCTCAATTTTTGGATTGATAGCACCATTGACCAGAAGGGCCAAACTTTCATGTAGCAGTTTTTAATATAATATGGGTAGGTAGGTAATTTAGAAATATTAGAACAACTAATAGCCGTGTTCAGTTTTATTAGTTTATAATGGTTCTTTTTTTATAGTTCCAGTGAATAAATGTTCTCTTTTCAAGTTTTTACAGATTGATCAAAATTTCTACCGATGGAATTTAAATAAGTAGTTTAGTCTTCCAGTGAATAAATGTTCTCTTTTCAAGTTTTTACAGATTGATCAAAATTTCTACCGATGGAATTTAAATAAGTAGTTTAGTCTCCAAGTGAATCGAAATCTAATTGTTTTTCTTATTAGCTTGACATTCTACTGAGTAGTTTAGTCTCCAGGTGAATCGAAATCTAATTGTTTTTCTTATTAGCTTGACATTCTACTGAATACATCTTGCGAGCATGCTGTGCTTTTTTCAGTGCAACATGTAGTAGATTTATGTCGCAGCGTTATCAGAATGTACATGTATTTAATACAATAATGTTTCCTTTTCCTAATCTTCTATGTACTACGTCTTAACTTTCCTATTTCTTTGGCCCTCCTGTTACCATTTCGAGATTCATTAAAGGTAGCTGATAATCTCTGTACCTACAGTTTCCCTCTGACTCGCTCAGGATTGCTGGCAAAATGTCGAACCTGTGAACAGTAGAAATACTTAACCATAACGAAGGTAGAAACATAACCGACACTCCCAATATCAAACTAATAAAATAATCACTGTAGTTTTTCTTGTTGTATAACCACTGTAATATAGAGAGGAATGCCTAAAAGGGAAAAAAACAAAGTTTCTTTATTTTTTAATGGCTTCATAAACACTCGTGATTGGGTACTGTTTTTACTACTTCACCTAATCTCGGGAGAAAAGAGGTTTAAACGAAGAATTTTATTTGTGACATTTTAATGAAAGTTTCTATTCAATTTTAATTGCAGCTTGTCCCACATTTTGCCCAATTCTAGGTTCTTCAGCTTTCAGTAAGGTCATTTGTTTTGTCTCTTATTTCAAGTTACCGACATCATTTTCCTTGTAGCGTTGACTTTTCTATATCGTGTTTCTTCTGACAATGTCGCATCGTGTCGTCTTCTTTATCGTGTTTCTGTAAATACAGTTCTTCTAATGGTCAATTGGTCACCAAATCTAACGATGCGCATTGCTAGAAGCATATGGAAATGTAAATCACAGTATTTAATGGTTTCAAAATGAGTACTGTGTGTTTACGATTACTACACTGGATTTGTATGTTGAGATTTTACAACATGTACATGATGTCTCATAAGCGTAAACATGTTTATGTACATATTATATCACATTAACATTTATGTATGCTGAATTCGCAATAATTAAGATCTGCAAACAGAGTAGGTATTGTAGCCCGGAGAAGCTGTGTTGCCGCGTATTTGACCTTTCCGCTGTTTATTGATCGTATTATATCTCAGAGTTCATTCTACATTTCACATTTTGATGTGACCTGGCAGACTGCAGTTGACATTTGAAGCTATTAAGCCCTACATGTACGAGTACTTTGCGTCTTGTTTCATATCTCAGTGTGGCTGCTGACTATACCCGCGTATTTGACCTTTCCGCTGTTTATTGATCGTATTATATCTCAGAGTTCATTCTACATTTCACATTTTGATGTGACCTGGCAGACATGTACGAGTACTTTGCGTCTTGTTTCATATCTCAGTGTGGCTGCTGGCTATACTAACCTTTTTTCCCCTCACTTTCTATTAGATACTTTAAATTTAGAAATATGTTCGAGTATTAGGTATCGTATCTACATATGTATGTATATCATTGTCTTAATTCCCGTCTTATAAAATCCTTAAGTAACCTCAAGTGCTCAACCCAAATGCCTCTGGATTTCTCAATACCTAAAATAACTTCTGCCGCTGACTATACTAACCTTTTTTTCCCTCACTTTCTATTAGATACTTTAAATTTAGAAATATGTTCGAGTATAGGTATCGTATCTATGTACATATATTATTGTCTTAATTCCCTTCTTGTAAAATCCTTAAGTAACCTCAAGTGCTCAATCCAAATGCCTCTGGATTTCCCAATATCTAAAATAACTTCTGCCACTTAATTCCCTTCTTGTAAAATCCTTAAGTAACCTCAAGTGCTCAATCCAAATGCCTCTGGATTTCCCAATATCTAAAATAACTTCTGTCGATGACCTTTTTTGGGGGGTTTCATTGAGTTTACTTTGATTTTGTGACGACGCCGACGGATATTTTAACTTCTGCCGATGACCTTTTTTGGGGGATTTCATTAAGTTTACTTTGATTTTGCGACGACGCCGACGGATATTTTGAGTTAAGGCACGCAAAGTTTGCTTAATTTTTTTCCTTCTTGGAAAATTCTCGAACACTTCTGCGCCGGGGAAGCCTTAGAACTATCTAGGCATAGAAAAAACCATTGGATTGTTATCAAAAGAGAAAGTATCCAGTTCCTATTCTATTATTTATCAATCTTATTGGCACGATGGAGAATGTGACAGTGTCCAAGTGAGCAACTACCGTGTCAACAATGCAAGGAGTTCATGATCACCAATATTACCTCCCAGAGTTCAATGATCTGGCCAAGTATCCAACAAAACGTCCAATGGACACGAGAAATGTGCAGTTATAGCCTACGCTAGGTAACG
>NW_007379155.1:62631-65485 GCF_000475195.1 Diaphorina citri | reverse complement strand
GTAACCCTTTCTCACATCTCAAATCATAATCTTTTTCTCCCTCTCTCCCTATCCTCTCTCTCTCTCCTCTCTTTCTTCCTCTTTCCTCTCTCTCTCTCTTCCCCTCCATCTCTTTCTCTGTATATCTCTCTCAATTTCTTCTCTTATTAATAACTTTTAGCTCCCTCCCTCATCTCTCTGTCTTTCCATCTCTTCCTCTTTCCTCTTTCTCTCCTTTCTCGAGCTCTCTTTTCATCTTCCTTTTCTCCCTCGTAGCCTCTCCTTTTTCTTCCTTTCCTCTCCCTCTCCCCTTTCTTCACTTCTCCTTCATCCTTTTATTTCCTCTCTTTTCTTCCTCTTTCCCTTTCTGTCTCTTTTTCCCTGTCCCTCCTACGTCTGTATTTCTCCTTTTTCCCCCACACCCTTTAATCCCTCCCTCTCCCAGTTCTTTGTCTCTCCTTCTCTTCTCCCTCTCCTTTTCTCCTCCGCGTATTGTACAACTTCTCAGTTCATTTTTTCATGCGAAATGTCTAAAAGGAAGAGAAAAAAAAATTACCTAGATTGTAAAGCATCTAAACGGAGAAGGGGGAAGCCGTGTAACATTTGAGGCAATTAAAATGTACAGGGCTAGTCCATATTGGTAGTAGACCTGCTTTGTAAGTGCTAGGTTCGTGGGTTCGATTTCCGACCGTAGAGTGAGCTTTAGATCTCCTCCGCGTATTGTACAACTTCTCTGTTCATTTTTTCATGCGAAATGTCTAAAAGGAAGAGAAAAAAAATTACCTAGATTGTAAACTTGTAAAGCATCTAAACAGAGAAGGGGGAAGCTGTGTAACATTTGAGGCAATTAAAATGTACAGGGCTAGTCCATATTGGTAGTAGACCTACTTTGTAAGTGCTAGGTCGTGGGTTCGATTTCCGACCGTAGAGTGAGCTAAAGATACAGATAAGGTTCGCTCTCGGAACGGCGCAACTTAACCTGCTGGCTTTCTACTATCCTGTCCTAATTTCCTCTTCGATTTTGGGACGATCAGACTTTCATTGCTACAGTTCCCTCTAATGAATCTATAATCAAACATTGAAAAGGAAAATAGAACGTTACCTTTATTTACTTATGACTTCCCTTTCTTTCGCTCTTTCTTACCCAAATCACTATAGGTACCTACGAATACGCAAGATAGATTTTCATCAAAACGTATGTTTTTCTATTCGTACAAATCTTTCTCTTTGGATGTAGGTATAGGTTCCTACGTAGGCAGGTATTGTCAGTAGGCACTGGAAAAAAGAATGAAAAAAAAAAAAAAAAAAAAAAAACATTAACAGGAAAAAGAAACAAACCTACCCGCACTATACCTACCTAATACACGACGAAACAAAATTCCTAATGACATTAAATTAGCATTAACACAGGAGAAGAGATGAGATAAGAAACAACTCGAGAAAGGAGAAAGGAAAGGGAGAAAGAGGTTAGGGATGACAGAAAGAGAGGGAGGGAGAGAAAGGAAAAAAAGAAAAGACGAAGGAAAGCGTGGGAGAAGGGATTTTCATCCGAAAAATATTACAAAAAGATACAGCAGAATAAGAAGGAAAAATGAATAAAAGAAACACAAATAATAATAATAATAATAATAATAATAATAATAATGATGCTAAAATCTACCTTGGACCTTCCGGAAAACCTCCCAAAATGGACTGTACCTCATTTAGACTGATAGGATGAGACTGAAAAGCCCTTAGGGGGTTGGTACCCTTTCTTTTGGAATAAAGGGTGGGACGAAGAGAAAGACTGGTAAGAGGAGAGGAAGAGAGCTATGGATTTGGGATATGAGAGATGGAAAGAGGAGAGGGAGAAGAAAAATTGTCCTAGTCTCGTTTCAAGGAAGATTTAAAGAGGAGAAGGAGAAAGGAGAGGGAAGAGAGGAGGACGGAGGGGGATGAGTATATGGAGGACAAAATTGAGGAGGCGAAAGAAGATGTGAGAGGATAGCAGGAGGAGAAGGAGTAGGAAAAGGAGGAGAAGAAGGACGGAAGTGGCAAATTGTAGATTGACAAAAAATGGTCGGAAAACTCGGAATGGAGAGAAAAAAGAACCGAACGAAAAGAAGGAGGAGGAGGAAAACAGCAAAGATAAGGACGACGTGGTGAAGAAGAAGAAGTAGAAGTAGAAGAAGGAAAAAAAACGAATCGAAGGAGAAGAGTAAATAAAAAGGGAGTCAAAATTTAGGGAAAAGAGGGGAATGAAAAAGGGGTAGAAAATTAGGGGGAAGAGGGGCAAAGTTAGTTTGGCTTCGTTATAAATGCAAAACACGATTCGAACGCCGTTTAGCCGTAGACTTGATGTCAGGAAACGAAATGAAAAAATCCCTAAAAAAAGTCCCCATAAAAAAAAATCCCTAAAAAAAGTGAGACGAAAAAAAAAAGAGGTTGACATTTTTCCCCCTCGTTCATAATTTGAGATATTTAGTTGGTTATGGTACCCAAGGGAATTTTCTGAAATCAGGGATTCCCAAAAGTACATTCATGTCAAAGTAGGGGTTCTTAAAGTAGGGGTGATCTTGAAAATTTCAGGCATTAGGCTTGAGTGGGAAAAGCCGTGAGTGTTATAAGAGAAAATGAGAGAGAGAGAGATAGAGAAAGAGAGAGAGAGAGAAAGAGAGAGAGAGAGAGAGATAGAGAAAGAGAGAGAGAGAAGGGAAGTTTGAAGTTGAGGCAGTTTATGAAAGAGAGGGATATCATGAGAAATAAATTAAATGAGAAAGAGAGAAAGGAAGAGAGAGAGAGAGGGAGGGAGAGAGAGAGAAAAGAGTAAGAGGGAAAGAAGATAAAAAGAGGAAGGGAAACCTAATGGACAAAAGGGTCCATCAATATTCTAGGA
>NW_007379155.1:59739-61573 GCF_000475195.1 Diaphorina citri | reverse complement strand
CACCGTCCCTCCCTTTTTTCCCCCCCCCCTTTTAATCCTGTCTTACATTTCCCCACCCTTACACTTCCCCTCCGTCAGTTTTTGCTACCATCCTGTAAATTATTTCAACGAAAAGTTTGCTCCTATCTGACCTACCTATAAATCTACGTATATACAGTAGAACCTCGATTATTTCAACCAGTTGGGACCGAGGCACCGAGGGTAGTTGAAATAATCGAAACTTAAAATAATTGAAATTCCGTATAAAACAATGAAAAAGGGGAGCAATATTTAGATACAAAAGAAGAAAATGGTTAATAAATACCCTATGAACTGACTTTGGAGTTGAAATAATAGAGAGTTGAAATAATGGAAGTTGAAATAATCGAGGTTCTACTGTACATACCAAACCCATATATTCCTAACTCCCATATCCCTATCTACCCACCTTATCTCCCCTACCTCCCTAATTTTATCTCCCTCCTACCTCCTAATCTCTTTTCTTTTTATAACCCTAATACCCTCCCTTCCTAATTCTCCTATCATATCTACGTATCTACTTCGTTCTTTTCCTACCCAATCCCCCTTTCCTAGCTCTACTGTACATACCAAACCCATATATTCCTAACTCCCATATCCCTATCTACCCACCTTATCTCCCTACCTCCCTAATTTTATCTCCCCCTACCTCCTAATTTCTTTTCTTTTTATAACCCTAATACCCTCCCTTCCTAATTCTCCTATCATATCTATATCTACGTATCTACTTCGTTCTTTTCCTACCTAATCTCCCTCCCTAGGTAAATCCCTAATTCTCCCTCCCTGTTAAATACCTCCCTACCTATACGTATCTTGTGTATCCCTACCTTTCACCTATCGCCCTTCCTATCTACTTCCCTTTCTTCATAATTTCCCTCCCTCCCTTCCTCATTATACCTTCCTCCCTCCCTAATTCTATCTTCCTCCCTCCCTAATTCTATCTTCCTCCCTCCCTAATTCTATCTTCCTCCCTCCCTAATGGAGCAGTTGCAAATGGGTAAAAATTATTAATAAATGGTCGATTCCTATGGTTGTGAAAAATTCAAACCTGAGGTCAAAACTCCGAAAAAAAAAACTGTAAAAGGTCGAAAACTCAATTTTTATTTTCCGTTCTAATGAAAGAGTTCAAAGATGTGTGACGTCAGACTTCAGGCAGTTGTTTTTTTCGTCCGCTAGGTAGCGCCAGTATGCAAGCACGCTTGCGGAGGAGCAGAAAGAAATGCGCAAAAACGTAGGCGCACAAACACATTAATGTGTTGCCTGATGCGAGGGAGCTTTGCTCGGAAAATTTGATGTGACGTCATCGTGTACGGGAGCGTATGCCGTGACGTTAGAGTTCAAGTTTTACCGGTATTTTTTAAATCGATTTATCTCGGGATCTAGAAGTCGTAGAAGAAAAAGGAAAATTCCATTGTTCCTCGTTTTTTCTGCTCTTTGACTTAGAAATTTCACCCACGTAAGCGCAACTGTTCTATTCTACCTTCGTATCTCTTACTTATACCTACCTACGTACCTCTTATGTCCCCACCTTCTTCTATCTATCTACTTCCCTTCGTACCTAATAATCCCTCCCTCCCTAATTTTACCTTCCCCCTCCTTACAGTATCTAATCTGCCACTCCAAGGTTTATCTACTAATATCTGTGTAATAATACTTGGGGTATTTTCATTTTCGGATAACAACCTGAACTTTGACCCTCTCTTGATCATTTCCATGCCTTTTCATTGGAAGATGGATTACGGTTATTCTCTCTCTCTCTCTCTCTCTCTCTCTCTCTCTCTCTCTCTCTCTCTCTCTCTCTCTCTCTCTCTCTCTT
>NW_007379155.1:44697-59298 GCF_000475195.1 Diaphorina citri | reverse complement strand
AGAAGAGAGAGAGAGAGAGAGAGAGAGAGAGAGAGAGAGAAGGGAAGTTTGAAGTTGAGGCAGTTTATGAAAGAGGGATATCATGAGAAAGATATTAAATGAGAAAGAGAGAATGGAAGAGAGAGAGAGGGAGGGAGAGAGAAAAAAGAGCAAGAGAGAGAGAAAGATAAAGAAAGAGAGAGAGAGAGAGAGAGATACGTGAAGTAAATCAAGACTGGGGAAGTAATGAAATAAAATAAGAGACGACGGGAGGGGGTGTTAAAGTTTTGATGGGTGTAAAGTTTTTTGCAGTCTACCTAACCCGCCTAACCGGTAAATAATAAAAAAAAGTAGGTAATTCCATTAATAAAAACAATGTAAGCGTGCCTACAGGGTGTTTCATAATGATTAATTTTTCTGCCTTGGATCACTGAAGTTAAGCAACATTACTTGTGGTGGGTATCCGCGTTTCTTCATTACGAGGTCGAGTGGATTGGAACACATCACATGCCTTCAGGCACACTCCATTTTGTCAATCTTCTAGTTTTACCATGCCTTTTTCGAATCAACATGTGAAGAAATTGTGTGCTTTTTCATGTAAACCACTACCTATCTTTATAAAATGACCTACAATCTGTATCAAGATTGAGGTACCTATCTTTATAAAAAGACCTACAATCTGTATCAATATTGTGGGTCTTTTTATTAAGACTTCCTCGTTAATTGTTTCCTTTTTTTTACTTTCTATTTTTTAAAAAACGGGAAAAAATAGAGATAGACGCCACAAGTTAGAAGCTTTTGTTGTTGTTATTATTATTATTATTATTATTTTTTTTTTTAAATTCTGGGAGGGGTTTAAATAGGTGTCTTACGTAGGTAAGTCCCAACTAATTTAACCAAAGCTGGTTTAAAGATTGAAGTTTAGGTTAGGTTTACTGTCAAAATTTTCTTTTGTAGAGAAAGAAAGGTAAGGAGAGAGAGAGAGGGAGAGAGAGAGAGTGAGAGTGAGAGTGAGAGAGGGAGGGAAATTAGGGTAAGGTTGTAAGAGAAGAAAAGAAACATTAAAATATAATGTGTCTCTTCTAAAAAAGTTGACATTATTCCTAACCTCTTTATGCCTTTTCTTCAAATCAAAAATCAAATCAAGGTGCTTTCCGTGAGCCGTGAGTCCGTGAGATATGCATGTCACTTATCCCACGGTGTCCGTGAAATCAAGGTCAGTCGTGTGGTAACACGCTTGTATCGACAAAAAAATTGCTCATGTTTCCCGATAAAAATAGAAAGTAAAAATAATATTGGGTGAACTTTCTGGTGCTCTTGTGAGTATTGTGTTAGAGACTAGCAGCTGTCCCTATCATACCTCTGCGTATTGTGTTCTGTAAAGGTGCATCCAGGGAAGTTTGAAGTTGAGGCAGTTTATGAAAGAGGGATATCATGAGAAAGATATTAAATGAGAAAGAGAGAATGGAAGAGAGAGAGAGGGAGGGAGAGAGAAAAAAGAGCAAGAGAGAGAGAAAGATAAAGAAAGAGAGAGAGAGAGAGAGAGATACGTGAAGTAAATCAAGACTGGGGAAGTAATGAAATAAAATAAGAGACGACGGGAGGGGGTGTTAAAGTTTTGATGGGTGTAAAGTTTTTTGCAGTAGGTTGTAAGAGAAGAAAAGAAACATTAAAATATAATGTGTCTCTTCTAAAAAAGTTGACATTATTCCTAACCTCTTTATGCCTTTTCATCAAATCAAAAATCAAATCAAGGTGCTTTCCGTGAGTCCGTGAGTCCGTGAGATAGGCATGGCACTTATCCCACGGTGTCCGTGAAATCAAGGTCAGTCGTATGGTAACACGCTTGTATCGACAAAAAAATTACCTACTCATGTTTCCCGTTAAAAAAAATAATAGTAGGTAATTAGGTGAACTTTCTGGTGCTCTTGTGAGTATTGTGTTAGAGACTAGCAGCTTTCCCTATCATACCTCTGCGTATTGTGTTCTGTAAAGGTGCATCCAAACATAGTCGACTGAACCGTCCACACTCCACACTGCCTCGACCACAAATTGGATTCACATTGATTTCGATGGAAGGTCGGTCGACTAAAGTGTGTGGACATAATTTTATTATAGCTTTATTTTCAACCGCCAAAGTAATGCACACGCTCCCCGGTTAGGTACTAGGTACCTACATAGATAATAATAAATGAAAAATAATAATAATAATAAAAATCCAGCAAGTGTCAATCAGATATTCTCTCTCTCTCTCTCTCTCTCTCTCTCTCTCTCTCTCTCTCTCTCTCGCTCTCTCTCTCCTACCCTCTATTTTTCTAATACCCTTCAGAAAACTGTAACAACAGAGGTCTTATGGTCCCAAAATCACAGAAAAGGAAAAGGCCATCCTCTCCTAGAACAAACCTCGAATTCGCTCGGGGTGGTAATCGAACCCGCGACCTAGCACTAACTAGGCAGGCACCCTTCAAACTAGCTGAGCTGGATCTTGATGCGGTACCTCAACTGGTGAAAGCTATTTCCATACACAATTTTTTGATTAATATCCAGAAATTCGAGAGTTGAAGATTTCCTATTCCAATATTCTTCCTGTTTCCTACTCTCATATTACTTTCAAAAACAAGAATGTGGAACATTTTTAGGGCTTAACGTATTTAGATTTTTTTCTTTTTAAAGACGTTTGACAGAGGGAACTGTAACTGCTATGGTCTTATAGTCCCAAAATCGAAGAGAGAAGGAAAACAGTATTGGAGAAAGCCAGCCGTTCCGAGAAGGAACATTATCCGTCCAGGATGTAATTCGCCCCGGGTGGGAATCGAACCCGCGGCCTAGCGCTTACAAGGCGGACGCGCTACCAACCAAGCTAACTAGGCTGGCGGTGAGAGGATTAAAATAAATATTAGAATATCCAAAGGTTTTAACCATAACAAAGTCGCAAGCGAGTAATCCAACAAACGACACTCCGGGTTGCATAAAACAAGCTCAAGAAAATGTAGACTGAAATAAATGAAGAAAAAAAAAGAGCTAGAAGTTATTCTAATAAATTCTGCACATAATAGATAGCAAAAGAGAGGAGGGAAAAATGAGGAAGGAAAGAGGAGGAGAGAGACGAAGGAATTAAGAAGATAACAGAAATAAGAAATCTTCACTTCTCCTTCATCCTTTTATTTCCTCTCTTTTCTTCCTCTTTCCCTTTCTGTCTCTTTTTCCCTGTCCCTCCTACGTCTGTATTTCTCCTTTTCCCCCACACCCTTTTTAATCCCTCCCTCTCCCAGTTCTTTGTCTCTCCTTCTCTTCTCCCTCTCCTTTTCTCCTCCGCGTATTGTACAACTTCTCTGTTCATTTTTTCATGCGAAATGTCTAAAAGGAAGAGAAAAAAAATTACCTAGATTGTAAACTTGTAAAGCATCTAAACAGAGAAGGGGGAAGCTGTGTAACATTTGAGGCAATTAAAATGTACAGGGCTAGTCCATATTGGTAGTAGACCTACTTTGTAAGTGCTAGGTCGTGGGTTCGATTTCCGACCGTAGAGTGAGCTAAAGATACAGATAAGGTTCGCTCTCGGAACGGCGCAACTTAACCTGCTGGCTTTCTACTATCCTGTCCTAATTTCCTCTTCGATTTTGGGACGATCAGACTTTCATTGCTACAGTTCCCTCTAATGAATCTATAATCAAACATTGAAAAGGAAAATAGAACGTTACCTTTATTTACTTATGACTTCCCTTTCTTTCGCTCTTTCTTACCCAAATCCCTTTAGGTACCTACGAATACGCAAGTTAGATTTTCATCAAAACGTATGTTTTTCTATTCATACCTTTATCTTTCTCTTCGGACGTAGGTATAGGTTCCTACGTAGGCAGGTATTGTCAGTAGGCAAAGCTGGAAAAAAAGTATGAAAAAAAAAAACAAAAAAAAAAACATTAACAAGGAAAAAGAAACGAACCTACCCGCACTATACCTACCTAATACACGACGAAACAAAATTCCTAATGACATTAAATTAGCATTAACATAGGAGAAGAAATGAGATAAGAAACAACTCGAGAAAGGAAAGGGAGAAAGAGGTTAGGGATGACAGAAAGAGAGGGAGGGAGAGAAAGGAAAAAAAGAAAAGACGAAGGAAAGCGTGGGAGAAGGGATTTTCATCCGAAAAATATTACAAAAAGATACAGCAGAATAAGAAGGAAAAATGAATAAAAGAAACACAAAAACACAAGACGTTACACAGAGACAGCGAGAAGAAGAGGAGGAGAAGGAGGAGGAAAGGAAAGTGTAGGAGGAAAGTGGAGAAAGAGGAGAAGGAGGAGTAAAGAGAGAAAAGCTTACAAAAAAGAGCATTACATGGAGATGATTATGCGATAAAGAGATGAAGAAAGAAAGAGAAAGAGGAGGAAGGGGGAGGAAGAGAGAGAGAGGGAGAGGAGAGAGAATGAGGAAGGGAAAGAGAGAAGGGGGAGGGAGAGAGACTTGAAATCTTTGCTGAGCTTTTTTTTACCAAGAAAAATGAGCAGATTAGTGTCAAGCCAGTGTGAAAAGTGAGAAAACTTATATTTGAGTGAGAAAAAACGAGGAGGAGGAAGAGAAGGAAGAGGATAAGGAAGAGTAAGCGCGAATTCAGAGGGAGAGAAAGAGGAAAATGAGATGGAGAAAAAGGGAGAAAGAGATAGAAGTTGGAAGGGTATGGTGCAAGAGAGAGAAACGAAAGCAGGAGTGGTAAGAAAAGAGAGGAGGAGGAGGAAGAGAAGAAGAATTGCGAAATCAGAGAGAGAGAGCAGAAGAGAGAGAGATGACAGTTGGAAGGGTATGTTCCAAGGTTGAAAAAGAGGAAAGAGAAAAGGGGGAAGAGAAGGAAGCGCGAAAAAAAAAGAAGAAGAAGGAGAAAGGGAAAGACAGGAGAAAAGAATTGGAGATGAAAATTGGAAGGGTATACCTTTGGTCCAAGAGCGAAAATAAGCGAAAGGAGAGAAATTAGAGAGGGGAGGAAGAGGAAGGAGGAGGAATAAGAAGACGGTAATGCGAAATCAGAACAAGGGAAAGAGAAAGTGGAAAAATATGGAGAGAAATAAACGTTGTAAGGGTGCGTTCCGTTCCAAGACCGTTTTTCTTCTTTTCCTCCTCCTTTTTCTTCTTCTTCTTCTTCTTCTAATCCTCCTCCATATGGAGAGAAATAAACGTTGTAAGGGTGCGTTCCGTTCCAAGACCGTTTTTCTTCTTCTTCTTCTTCTTCTTCTTCTTCTTCTTCTGCTCCTCCTTTTTTTTCTTCTTCTTCTTCTTCTCCTCCTAATCCTCCTCCTTTTTCTTCTTTCTTCCTCTTCTTCTTTTCAATAGGTAGACTTGTATTATTATGGAACCTTTAAAAATTTATGTACCTACTTATCTCTACCATTATTTCCCCCTCAAGTTTTGCTGGATTAGTGAACCAAGTTCAAGTTTTCGTAGAATATTCCTCACTCGGTTGCACAAAAAACTTGCATATTGCATCATCGCTTGCATATGACTTTTTTGGGGTCCACCCAGACTTCGTCAATTGAAAAACTGCTGAAATTCCCAGTCAAATAACACCCATTTTTCTGTCTACATCAGTCATTTCAATTCTTCATTTCACTTTCAGCTCGCTGTAAAATATTACCATGTAACGACGAAAAGATGGAATGAAAGGAAATCTGTTCAAAAACAATAATGAACATTTTAGAGGAGAACAAAAAAAAAGAAAAGTTGCACATTAACATTTTTAAAAAGCAACAAACAACTGGCAAACAAAATAAGAGCGGGCATCAACAAAATTAGATATTTAAAAATGTCAACAGGAATCGTGATTTTCTTGTTGATGTGAAAGTTTGCTGAATTAGTATCGTGACATTCACAGTGTTTGCGAAAGTTAAGCAATAACCTACTTTTGAAAGATTAGTGTAAAAAGTAACTTGGTTTGATATCTACTGGGGCTTCATTGATCTTTAGAACCCATCTCAGAAAAAAACATCACAGAATGTGCTGACATTTTTGTATATTTTGTTCAAGATCGACCAAACCGTGCGGATATAGTGAAAGAAACTGATTGATATACAGAAAAACTGAAGGAAAAATCACCAAACCAAAACTTGGAACCCACTTCGCTTGTACAACGAGTAGGCACAACACATATCAAATTATGAAAGCCAAATGGTTGAAACACAAATAACAATATAAAAGAAAAACACATCGACAATATCAGTTGCAATAAGAAAGTAAAATATTTACTACAAAACCGCGTATTTATAAAATACATAAAGCAATTTGAAAACATTGTAACTACCACCTGAAAATAATAAACAAATACCTAGAATCCTTAAAACAAACAAAATAAAATGGTTGTTTTCTAAAAACCCACAGTAAACATATAAATCCGACACCTCTAAATAATCCCAAAACCCTACAGGCAATAAATCTAAAGTTAGATTTCCCTGTTTTTAACAACTTGTAACATTTTAAACGATACACGCTAATTGAAATATGTAGTTTTCTGTGTTTTTGCTGAAAGCATACACAAATTACACATAAACATACACATAAAAGCAAGATTGAGATGATACAGATTTGGCTCAACATGATATTCCATGTCAACTCAATTTTACTGAAAACAAGCTAGGACATTTCTAGGAAAGTGGGTAGGTACCTCGTACTCGTAGCACAAAAAATGACAATGATTATTACCTGTGTACAGTATCTACCCACACAATTTTCATCTCAAATTTTATTTGAAAATTTTCATCTCAAATTTTATTTGAAAATTTTCATCTGTACATAAATACTTTTTGCTTAAGTTATATATAGAAATGGATACTTACGAGACTCGTAAGTATCCATTTCTATATATAACTTAAGCAAAAAGTATTTATGTACCAGAGTTATTGTTAGTGAGGATACCCGAGATTACCCTTTTCACCCAGATTCTAAATATAGGTACATTAAACTTTATTCTATTCAATTAAAAAATATTCTATTCAATTCAATTAACTAAGGAAAGCACGTTAGATGCACGAATTCCCCACGGACCAACAAAGTTAAGCTATTACTAATTTGTTAGCAAAACCTAACTACCTAAATCTAATCCGGCGACGTATCCAAAGGCACTTTCTGGTTTGATCGAAAGGGGGGGGCAGGACTTAGAACATATTCTGATGATCTGACGGGCCATTCAGCTTCCTTTTGAACACATAGTGTTCATCATTACCATACCCCAGTCCTCCATAGTACATCAAATCATCCTCAGCTCCCAAGGTTTCGATTTTTCTTTTTTTTTTTTTTTTTTTTTTTTTCTTTAAATAAATTTACGGAGAATCTCTCCATTTTTATAATCAAAAGTGGTAAACAATTAAAGGCAGTAATTATTACAGTCAAAAATAATAGAACAAAAAATAGTAAAAAATTGGGATTACCTACCTACTATGATCTTATTCAATGAAAACTTCAACAAATGATCACATTCGGGTACCCGACCTCGGTTTTTATATCGACGGATCACAGGTTCAATTCCTCTGATTGACAGGGAACCTCTTTATGCAGGTGTCTAGGAGCTTCTATTCGTACAGTAGCAGTGGAGAGTGCAGGTGACATTGTCACCATCAACTGGTTTGAAAGTGTCACCTAACAGTAGCACGCTGACATATGCTGGTACTTTGAATTCTTTTTCGGGCGTTTTTAATTTCGTTTGATAATGTATTGTTTTACATAGTTGTTTGATATTGTCGAATCCTCTCTCTCTCTCTCTCTTTCTTTCTTTCTCTCTCTCTCGCTCTCGCTGCACCACCTTATTTTCTCCAAATGTTTCCAAGACTCTCTCTCTCTCTCTCTTTCTTTCTTTCTCTCTCTCTCGCTCTCGCTGCACCACCTTATTTTCTCCAAATGTTTCCAAGAAAACAAACAAAAGAAGATGATGTATGGAAAACTGCACCGCACGACACGCTTGCTAAGTTTCCACATAAACCTACTGAGGCGCTCCTAACTAAAGACTTTGCAAATTATTCAAAATGGCAACGCTGCTGCGAGTCGTTCCCACACATAGTGCCCCGTATTTGAAAATTATTATATCACTTTAGCATTTTGATATACTATACAACTATTATGCTGCAAACTATTATGTTGTAACATTTTGAATATTTTGCTATAATGAAGTTTCTCCCGCTTGTGTTTTAGAACAATGAGTAGAAAATTATTATATCACTTTAGCATTTTGATATACTATACAACTATTATGCTGCAAACTATTATGTTGTAACATTTTGAATATTTTGCTGTAATGAAGTTTCTCCCGCTTGTGTTTTAGAACAATGAGTAGCTTGTATTTAAATTTTCAGCAACGAACTTTCGCCATTCGCCTTGTGTATTTTCTACGCGAGAGGAGGGTTTAGTCATACAGGAAGGGGGGTTTCCAGTAATTATTCATTTGTTTCGGTTATGAATCGTTTCACACTGGGAACTTCCTGGAAAGAAGGATCTGAGGGAAGCTGGGCAAATCGGGACCTAGAGGAACCCTGCAGCAGGGGGGTTTCCAGTAATTATTCATTTGTTTCGGTTATGAATCGTTTCACACTGGGAACTTCCTGGAAAGAAGGATCTGAGGGAAGCTTTGGCAAATCGGGACCTAGAGGAACCCTGCAGCTGTAGACATTGTCTGCAGTTGAGGTGTAGACATTGTCTGCAGTTGAGGTGTAGACATTGTCTGCAGTTGAGGGTCACATTGTTTACATGTCTGCAGTGAAACTTGACGCCTTGACAGGAACTTATGGAAACCGTTTCGGTTATGAATCGTTTCACACTGGGAACTTCCTGGAAAGAAGGATCTGAGGGAAGCTGGGCAAATCGGGACCTAGAGGAACCCTACAGCTGTAGACATTGTCTGCAGTGTCTGCAGTTGAGGTGTAGACATTGTCTGCAGTTGAGGGTCACATTGTCTACATGTCCGCAGTGAAACTTGACGCCTTGACAGGAACTTATGTTGAGGTGTAGACATTGTCTGCAGTGTCTGCAGTTGAGGTGTAGACATTGTCTGCAGTGTCTGCAGTTGAGGTGTAGACATTGTCTGTAGTTGAGGGTCACATTGTCTACATGTCTGCAGTGAAACTTGACGCCTTGACAGGAACTTATGGAAACTTGTTGTCCTATGGGCGCAATCTTCGCAAAACTAAACTTATGATTATGAGATTATGACTGACTTGTGAGAGCTATACCTGGGCAAACTATTTTATACAAATGGTGTGAAGAGTGCATCACCTACTTATTCTGGACATTATGCCTTTCGTTCAGTCTTGTCTAGCTGTCCAAGTAAATAAATGCTTACTTATTGTTATAATAGGTATCAGAGAGTTACCATTATGATACACCACAATACCTACCCAATTTTATATGATTCACCATAAGTTGAACATTACAAAGTCCTTGAGCACAAAGTAAACCACTCGACTGAAATATTATATCCAATATTATTATATCATGCATGAAGGAGAAAAAGGACGAAGAAGTAGAAGGAGGAGGAGGAGGAGAAGAAGAAGAAGAAGAAGAAGAAGAAGAAGAAGGGGAATAAAAAGAAAAATGAGGAAAAGAAGAAGAATAAGAAAAAGGAAGAGAAAAATAGTAAAAAGAAGACCAAGGAATAAGACGAAGTTTAGTAAAAGGAGAAGAAGATTAGAAGAATATAGGGAGATGAAGAAAAAAAAGACGAAAAAAGAAGAAGAAGAAGGAGAAGGACAAGAAGAAGAAGAAGAAGAAGAAGAAGAAGAAGAACTGAACTGAACTTCTTCTTCTTCTTCTTCTTCTTCTTCTTCTTCTTCTTCTTCTTGTCCTTCAAGAAGAAGGACTTCTTCTTCTTCTTGTCCTTCTTCTTCTTCTTCTTGAAGGACAAGAAGAAGAAGAAGAAGAAGAGAAGGAGGAAAAAAATTTCAAGTTGTAGTTATTATGCCATATTATCTACCTTTGCTTTTAACCCCGTCCACTTCAATCTCTCTTTCTCTCTCTCTTTCCTACTCTCTCTCTCTCTGAGTGAGTGAGTTATAAAAATTGAACGACTCTTTTCAGTGAACTACTCAGTCAATGAGTCTGAGTCAGATCCTAAAACCTGTAACTCCCTCTTCGAATCTCTTTAGTTATTAAGACATTTCAGTGGGCCATTCAGTCACCGAGTTAGTATAGGTGACTTGCTCTTCAACTCCCTATTATAGCCTATAGGTATATTTAGGATTTGACTCATTGACTGATTAGTTCACTGAAAAGAGTAGTTCTTTCCTATAACTCACTCATTCTTTGTACATCTCCCACTTAAAAATCTAAATGGCCAAACTTATTTGACTTGGCGGGGTGGAGCCTTGATACGACAGACTTGTTTTCTAAAGACCCGTCCCCATTTGTCGTTCGAGGAAAAAATCGTGTCGTGCGTAGTGGGAACACTCATTTAAATTACATGGCCTACAGGAGATTCGGGGAAAAAAAATCGGACGAAACTCACAAGTGGGAACAGGCCTTAACCCCAACCCCTACTGTGTTTTCAATAAAAGCTGTGTTCGCAATAAAATTAAAAGCCAAAGGCCCCATGAATTCCTTCCCGTCAAACCCATTCCATTGTGTTATTAGTGTGCCAACGAGTCTTTTGTTTTGAAAAAGTTTGCCCCATGAAAGTTTGATAGTGTTTGACGTCCCACTTCTGCTTCACCGACGCCTGTGGCTTTTTGCGTCAAACCTTTGTCTTGACTTGAATGCTGGAAGGTCTTGGGGCTGAAAAGGGATCAACCAATCACAGTGGTTGAGAGCTGGAAAAGACAATGTGTGAATGTGCTCGTTGAAAACAAATATTGAAGTTCTTCAGGCCTTAGTAAGTTATTGTTAATATGTGAACTTTTATGGTTATGTTAATTAATACCTACATATTAAGTGATCTTTTTTCTTTAACACTGATGATGCCCGAAAGGGTGGAACATGGCTGTTTATATTTTTTATAAAGATGTAAAAATAATATAGTGTAAAACCAGTGATGTTTGGAAAAATTCGCCTGTATTTTTATTTATGTACCACATCAGTTATTGTTAGTGAGGATACCCGAGATTACCCTTTTCACCCAGATTCTAAATATACCAGTGAAAGAAACTGATTGATATACAGAAAAACTAAAGGAAAAATCGCCAAACCAAAACTTGGAACCCACTTCGCTTGTACAACGAGTAGGCACAACACATATCAAATTATGAAAGCCAAATGGTTGAAACACAAATAACAATGTAAAAGAAAAACACATCAACAATATCAGTTGCAATAAGAAAGTAAAATATTTACTACAAAACCGCGTATTTATAAAATACATAAAGCAATTTGAAAACATTGTAACTACCACCTGAAAATAATAAACAAATACCTAGAATCCTTAAAACAAAAACAAACAAAATAAAACGGTTGTTTTCTAAAAACCCACAGTAAACATATAAATCCGACACCTCTAAATAATCCCAAAACCCTACAGGCAATAAATCTAAAGTTAGATTTCCCTGTTTTTAACAACTTGTAACATTTTAAACGATACCTACACGCTAATTGAAATATAGGTATGTAGTTTTCTGTGTTTTTGCTGAAAGCATGAAAGCATACACAAATTACACATAAACATACACATAAAAGCAAGATTGAGATGATACAGATTTGGCTCAACATGATATTCCATGTCAACTCAATTTTACTGAAAACAAGCTAGGACATTTCTAGGAAAGTGGATACCTCGTACTGACAATGATTACTACCTGTGTACAGTATCTACCCACACAATTTCCATCTCAAATGGATATTACTAACTTGATAGCAAAACCTAACTACTTAAATCTAATCTGGCGACGTCTCCAAAGGCACTTTCTGGTTTGATCGAAAGGGGGGCAGGACTTAGAACATATTCTGATGATTTGACGGGCCATTTAGCTTCCTCTTGAACACATAGTGTTCATCATTACCATACCCTTTTTTTTTTTTTTTTTTTTTTTTTTCTAGTTAGGCGCTTTAACACTCTTGTGTCGTTCGCGCCCTTTTCCATTTTGACATCTCAACGAATTCACATTTTCCTCAGAAATTCTAATTTTCTAATACATAGTTTAATTAGAAAACTCAAGTTTATAAAACTCTCCTTTCATGTCCCTTCTCTTTTCTTCCTCTTCCTCCTGCTCCTTGTCCTTCTCCTCCACCTCCTCCTCCTTCTCTTCTTCTTCCTCCTCCTCCCTTTTCTTCCTCATTCTCTTCCTTCTCCACCATGGGGGTTAGAAAAGTTGTTTAGTGAAGTGCTACGCGATCATTTCATTTAGCTCATCATGAAGAGTTTGAAAACCCTTTGATATAAAATTTAATAAAATAAATTGTTTGCCCTACAGTCTACAGGGTGACGCTATCTGGCGAACGCCTTATTTTCCTTTTCTTTTCTTCCCCTTTTTTTTCTTCTCCTTCTTTTCCTTCTTCTTCTTCTTTTTCTTCTTCTTTCTTCTTCTTCTCCTTCTTCTTCTCCTTCTTAGCCACCGGCGCCGCCGGTGACAGCACTTTGAATGCCCAATTACCAATGGAACACTGAAGTAACGTTCTCTTCCGATCTGACAGCACTTTGAATGCCCAATTACCAATGGAACACTGAAGTAACGTTGCGTATGGTTTTTATCCGGATGGGTGACCGCATTTGGACAATCGTGTACTGCTGGCTTTTATCCACCTTTCTCAGGACGGTTGAGGTTAATGTGAGGAGCCGGTTAGCTCGCCTTCGAATGGTGTGTACCATATTTTGTTAATAAAATAAGGTAAAAATAATCCAATTAAAATAAATAAATAACTATAGTTCATTTTCAAATTTAGATCATGCATAGGTATCTTAAAACTAACATGACTGGCCCTGTATATTCAAACACAAATAAACACAAAGATAAATAAAAGACGAAGAAAAATAGAAGGATAAAGAAGTAAGAAATAGTGTTAGAAGCGAGAAACTGTGTAAATGATATAAATTATATAGCAAACTATATAAATATTATAGATATAGCATATTCTACAATATAAATTATATAGGGAAGACAGGATAGGAGAAAGCCAGCCGTTCCGAGAACGAACATTATCCCATCAGGATAAAATCCGCCCGGGCGGAAATCGAACCCGCTAGAATATACCTTGAATCAAGCGTTCCGGGAGGGTCGAAGCGCCAACCGACCTATAGAATATAACTGCACGAATAGGACTGAAACATCCCTTTACCCCCGCAGTACAAGTATAACCGGGGTTTCGTATAGGTATTTGATAGCTTATTGATAAAATACCTGCATCAGTAAACAATTCAAAAGAAAAGACCTTCCTAAGACGAAGAAAAATAGAAGGATACAGAAGTAAAAAATAGTGTTAGAAGCGAGAAACTGTGTAAATTATATAGCAACCTAACAAACTATATAAATATATTAGATATAGCATATTCTATATAAATTATATAGCATAATATATTCTAAATTGAAAACTTTGAAGAAGGAAATGATCACAAGGGCAAGAAGAAGAAGAAAAAGCGGAGAGCAGGTTGAAATGCCTAGGTAATGTAAAAAGATAAAGGTGGGAAAACATGGTGAAAGAGCTAGAGGAGGTAAAAAGTGTAGGATAAAAAATAAAATGAAACAAAGTAAGAAGAAGAGGGATGAATTACGTCGCGAAATCTAAATTTAGAAGAAAAAAGTTTTTCAAGCCTTTCCTGGAGTTTGTGAATGGAATGAAGGCAAAAATTTATTTATATCTATATATTTTTATCAATTTATTTTTGTGCATTTATTATTGTTATTTTTTATTTCTTTACCATCTGATCAATTATAGGTACCTAGGTAAGTTATTGAGAGAAAATCAATTAGGTACCTACCTAAGTTTTTTGTTATTATTGTTATCAGTTTTTGGTAGGCATCACCTACTTATTCTGGACATTATGCCTTTCGTTCAGTCTTGTCTAGCTGTCCAAGTAAATAAATGCTTACTTATTGTTATAATATCAGAAAATTACCACTATGATACACCACAATACCTACCCAATATTATATGATTCACCACAAGTTGAACATTACAAAGTCCTTGAGCACAAAGTAAACCACTCGACTGGAATATTATATCCAATATTATTATACCATGCATGAAGGAGAAAAAGGACGAAGAAGAAGAAGGAGGAGAAGAAGAAGAAGAAGGAGAAAAAAAAGAGGAAGAAGAAGGGGAATAAAAAGAAAAAGGAGGAAAAGAAAGAGGAAGAGAAAAATAGTAAAAAGAAGACCAAGGAATAAGACGAAGTTTAGTAAAAGGAGAAGAAGAATAGGGAGATGAAGAAAAAAAAAAAAGACGAAAAAAGAAGAAGAAGGAGAAGGACAAGAAGAAGAGAAGGAGGAAAAAAATCTCGAGTTGTAGTTATTATGCCATATTATCTACCTTTGCTTTCAATCCCGTCCACTTCAATCTCTCTCTCTTTCCTGCTCTCTCTCTCTTTCTTTCTTTCTCCCTATCTCTCTCTCCCACTAGACTGGAAAGTGGAAAAACAGAACTCATTTTCTTGAAAAAAAAAAAAAAAAAAAAAAAAAAAAAAAAAAAAAAAATTTTCTTTTTTTTCCCTGCCTTTTTTTTTTTTCT
>NW_007379155.1:1911-44581 GCF_000475195.1 Diaphorina citri | reverse complement strand
TTTTATCAATTTATTTTTGTGCATTTATTATTGTTATTTTTTATTTCTTTACCATCTGATCAATTATAGGTACCTAGGTAAGTTATTGAGAGAAAATCAATTAGGTACCTACCTAAGTTTTTTGTTATTATTGTTATCAGTTTTTGGTAGGCATCACCTACTTATTCTGGACATTATGCCTTTCGTTCAGTCTTGTCTAGCTGTCCAAGTAAATAAATGCTTACTTATTGTTATAATAGGTATCAGAGAGTTACCATTATGATACACCACAATACCTACCCAATTTTATATGATTCACCATAAGTTGAACATTACAAAGTCCTTGAGCACAAAGTAAACCACTCGACTGGAATATTATATCCAATATTATTATACCATGCATGAAGGAGAAAAAGGACGAAGAAGAAGGAGGAGGAGAAGAAGAAGAAGAAGAAGAAGAAGAAGAAGAAGAAGAAGAAGAAGAAGAAGAAGAAGAAGAAGGGGAATAAAAAGAAAAATGAGGAAAAGAAGAAGAAGAAAAAGGAAGAGAAAAATAGTAAAAAGAAGACCAAGGAATAAGACGAAGTTTAGTAAAAGGAGAAGAAGAATAGGGAGATGAAGAAAAAAAAGACGAAAAAAGAAGAAGAAGGAGGAGAAGGACAAGAAGAAGAAGAAGAAGAAGAAGAAGAGAAGGAGGAAAAGTTGTAGTTATTATGCCATATTATCTACCTTTGCTTTCAATACCGTCCACTTCAATCTCTTTCTCTCTCTCTCTCTCTCTCTTTCTTTCTCCCTATCTCTCTCTCTCCCACTAGACTGGAAAGTGGAAAAACAGAACTGATTTTCTTGAAAAAAAAAAGGAAGAAAGAAACAGGAACGACATTTCCTTTCTCTCTCTTTCTCTCTCATTCCTTCTATCTCTCTCATGCCTTTTATCTCTTTCATTCATGCCTTCTCTCTCTCTCTCTATCCTCGAATTTCTCCTTTCTATTCTCAGCCACACTTTCAAGTTTTCTAAATTAAATTTTTCCTTCAAACACAGAAGAGAGAGAAAGAAGGAGACAAAGAGGAAGAGCTGGAGAGAGAGAGAGGTTTTCTTCGATAGTCAAAATAAAACAAGAGAAGAAAATGGAAAACTTTGGACCCAGAAGTGTCAGACATTGTGGTGGGACAGAGAAAGAGCTGAAGAGAGAGAGAGATCTGAAGAGAGAAAGATAGAGGGGAGGTTTTAGAGTTTTAGACAAAGAGCTGGAGAGAGAGAGATAAAGAGAGACTAGAGAGAGAAAGAGATCGTGAAGCTCGACACTATAATATAGCATTCCAACAGCCTAAATCAGGGGAAGTAACCCAATAATAGAGTTCTTCCACCCTAAACTTTTGTGACACCCTGCCACCATTTTTTTTTTCTCAGTGTAAGGAATAGAAAAGAGTACCTATAGAATATGTATGTATTCCTTGTAATACGAATAGAATATACCTTAAATAGATCTGCACGAATAGAACTGAAATATCCCTTTACCCCTGCAGTTTAAGTATAACCGGGGTCTCGTATATTTGATGGCTTATTGATAAAATACCTGCATCAGTAAACAATTCAAAAGAAAAAACCTTCCTAAACTTGTAAAAAAAAAGCATCAACTTCAAACATCTGATCGGCCAAAACTTGTTTCAATCTGACTTGAGAGGAAGAAATTTCGTTTTTATAAAATGAGGTGTAAGACCACTAGCAGATCGACATGCTATATGGGTTGATAGTTGTAGTCTGTCCTGTCTTCCTTCTCTCTTCGATTTCGGGACGATAAGACCATAGCAGTTACAGTTCCCTCTGTCAAACCTCTTTTTAAAAAAAGACCTTCCTATTCTTATAAAAAAGCATCAACTTCTAACATCTGATCGGCCAAAACTTGTTTCAATCTGACTTGAGAGGAAGAAATTTTGTTTTCATAAATGAGGTGTAAGACCACTAACAGATCGACATGCTTTATGGGTTGATAGTTGTAGCTTCCCCGTTGAAGATCTCACTCCACGCCACTGCAGATCAGATTAGTTTTCAGATGAAAGGGGCGTCAACTTCCGTCTAGAACAGTCGTGGCTGGTTTCATAGTTCAATGGGTTAGGATTTAACTTCAATGGTCAAAGATCTGACCAGACGACTTGACCATAATTATTATATTATCTCACTCCACGCCACTGCAGATCAGATTAGTTTTCAGATGAAAGGGGCGTCAACTTCCGTCTAGAACAGTCGTGGCTGGTTTCACACTTCAATGGGTTAGGATTTAACTTCAATGGTCAAAGATCTGACCAGACGACTTGACCATATCTCTATCCTGTCTTCCTTCTCTCTTCGATTTCGGGACGATAAGACCATAGCAGTTACAGTTCCCTCTGTCAAACCTCTTAAAAAAAAATACTATTTATCTGAAATCGAGATCGAAGGTAGTCTATGAAACATCCAGGAAAAGTTCTGAAGGAAATTGAGGAAGCAAGAAGCAGAGGTAAGAGGGGAAATGAGATTGTAATAAATTTCTGAATTTCCTGTATTCTCCCCTAAGAAGTTTATTGACAGAGCGGACTGTAAGAACGGAAGTCCGACACTCGTATTTATGAACAAGAATGATCGTTCTTAGATCAGTCTCAAGTCAAAATTGACCAATCAAATGCCTTGAGACTATATAGCACGAACTTAAGAGCCAGCATTTTGTTTATAAATATGGGTGTTACAGTCCCGAAATTGAAGAAAGGAAGACAGAATAGGAAAAAGCCAGCCGTTTCGAGAAAGAGCCTCACGTGTTTAGGATCAAATCCGCCCTGGGCAGGGATCAAACCCGCGACCTAGCGCTTACAAGGCAGACGATCTACCCTCCAAGCTAACTAGGCTGGCACTAATTTCCTTATTCAGATGGACTTTCCAGTCTTATTCTGACAATTTAAGCAAGGTATGTTCTATTTTAGTTACACCTGTCGTAAAATCGACGGTGCTGGCACAACATTCGACAGTCAATATTTAGAAATCAAAATTTCCAAAACCACCTATTGATTAAAATACACCGCGCCATCTCTGATCTCCAAATCCGCCCACAATCAAGATTGTGTTTGTGCTTTGAATATAAAGGACTCTGATTTCTCGATCACACAATATCTTCTGACTTTCACCTTCCCTGGCTAAAGTTCCAACTTGATGACTCAACTATAAAAAAAAACCGAATCGACGTGCAGTCTTGACTGTGGGCTTTTTAGAGCAGGTCCGCTATGTACGGTTAGAGAGTTTACGCGTACAGAGAGTTTGTTTATGGGTAGGATTTTACGAGAGGTAATTTAATCACTAATGTTCGTTTACTGTTGAACTGGGTTTGTTTTGGTTCCTACATATTTGGTACAGTTAAATCAGAGGTGTAGTTGTAGTGGAGTTACTTTTTCGTGTTTTGATACTGTCAAATCAGGGGCGTAATTGTGATGTTTTTTTCGAGGGTTTGACGTTACTGTATAACTTCTAAGGTTTTCAGAGACGGATATTTTACCCTCCGTTTGCCGACAGTCTTCCTTCCTCACATTAACCTCAGCCTGGGGCCGGGAAAGGCCAGCAGTACTTGATCGTCCAGATGGTCACCCATCCGAATACCAACCACGATAAATGTTGCTTAACTTCAGTGATCCATTAGAAACTGGTGCATTCAACGAGCTATCCTTGATTCCATCAAAATAACATCTAGTAAATTAAAACAAATACCTAATAAATTGCTCAATAATCTAATAAATTTGAAAGATCTAGATTTAGAATCTAATGAGATCACCACGGTTAATAATTATACGTTTTATGCTTTATCAATTAGTAAGATAAATTTAAAAAATAATCAAATAGAGACGCTTTTTGAACATTCGTTCAATGGTTTAGAATTTACATTGACTGATTTGGATCTTTCAGAAAACAAGCTCAAAGACTTTCCATTTCCTGCGATTAAATATTTAGAAAATTTAGTTAGTTTGAAACTATCATATAATTTGATTACTAGTGTAGAGATTGAGAACAATGCCAAAACGAATTTTAAACATATTTAGAAAATTTAGTTAGTTTGAAACTATCATATAATTTGATTACTAGTGTAGAGATTGAGAACAATGCCAAAACGAATTTTAAATTGAGTTATTTAGATCTGAGTAGCAATAGTATCAAAAAATTGGACAACAGTAACATAAGAACATTCAGATATTTGAAAGTGTTAATATTGTATTTGAATAAAATAAATTTTATTAACAAAGATTATTTTAAACATTTGATTTATCTTGAGAACTTAGATTTAAGCAGAAATAACATAAAATATTTGGATCCTGAAATTTTCAAATACAACAGTAACTTAAAAACAATTGATCTCTCTTTCAACCATATCCATGATGTCAGCAATACCTTCAACAATTTGTACAATCTAAACGAGCTCATCATATCTGACAACAATATCTTGGAATTGCACAGCTATACATTTTACAACTGTACATCGATCAAAATTCTAGATTTGAAAAACAATTCAATTCGTAAGATCAGTACAAGTACATTCTACACTTTGTATGATTTGAACCAGTTGTTCCTCAATTTCAATTTCATTACAAGCACAACTAATTTGTTCAAACACAATAAAAACTTACAGACCTTATCCTTAGACAACAATCATATCAGTCACATTCAAAATAACACTTTTGTAAATCTGTTCAATTTGAAAGAGTTACGACTCAATAACAATAAAATAACTAAATTGAACAACATATTTGTCAATTTAACTAGCCTTTCAGAATTATATTTACAAAATAATCAAATCAACGAAATTCATTACGATACGTTCTGCAATTTGTTTAGTTTACAGTATATAAATCTACAATTTAATTTAATAAATAATATTTTCTGTATCAACAGTAACATTTTATCTTTACAGATTAATAATAACAAATTAACCAATATAGAACATTTGTTTTACGGTTTGAACAAATTGCAGATGCTGTACTTAAACCATAACTATTTAACAAATATTAAACATAACTTATTCAAAGATGTAAATAAAACTGAAAAAATATATTTACATAATAATTTCATAGAAAAAATTGACAATTATTCATTTGTTAATATGAAAGACTATTTAGTATCGATTAATTTAAATAATAATAAAATTAAAACGGTTAGTGAATATTTATTTACTGAACTTTCAAACCTACAGGAGTTGTATTTGTCCAACAATGAAATATCTTATATCAATGAGAATGCTTTCAATATAAAATCTTTGAAAATTCTTGACCTGTCCTACAATAAAATCAAAGTTGTCCATTTAGGTTATACCTTAAAATCTTTAAAAACGTTGAATCTAAAGCACAATTTTATCATTAATAATAATTTTAATAACCTTATTAACTTACAAGAATTAAATTTAGAGGATAATTTAATAAACAATAATTTAGATTTAAATTTGTTAAATTTGAAAACTATTAAACTATCGAACAATAGTTTGGGGAACATAACCAATAGTTTCCTATTCAACTTAAAATTACTAGAGGTTATACATTTGTCCAATTGTAATATTATTAACATAGACAGCCTATTTATTCATAATAAGAATTTGTACAGAATAGATTTAAGTTATAATTCCATCCACGTTATTCCTAATAATTTATACAATTTAATAAAGTTAAGGGAAATAAATTTAAGTTTTAACAATATTGAACAAATTTCGTTCAATCCAATTTTAAATTTAATTGATTTAGAATTGAGAAACAATCTATTAAAGAAATTTGATTTATCTCTTTTTGTAGTGATTAAAAATATTGACTTGAGTAATAACTTTATCAACGAGTTATTGCTATCTGACAGCAACAATATCAAAATAAATTTACAATCTTTGATACTCGAGAACAATTCCTTGAAAAAATTACCAAAAAATTTCATCAACATATTGATTCATTTAAATAAATTAGATTTAAGTAATAATCAGTTCAATTATCTACCTTTAGGAGACTTTTTTAATTTTCTGAACACAACTCAACTAACAAAAGTTTCAATGTCAAAAAATCCTACCGGTAATATTTTGAAACAATTCGAATCGTTTATTCCGAACACAGAAGTCTATAGAAACTTGAATGAATTAGAACTCACATTTGCCAATTTGTCGGTCATTTCATCTAATGATTTTCTTAACTTTAACAATCTCCTCAATTTAAATTTGTCGTATAACTCAATCTATAAAATATCTCAAAATTCATTCAAAAACTTAACAAAGTTAATAAAATTAGATTTAAGTTATAACACAATAGAGATTCTGCCTCATGAAAGATTAGCCGGATTAAAATCTTTGAAACTGTTAAACTTATCACATAACTCTATCAAAGAAATCAACGAGTTCCATCCAGACCTCAGCAATGTACAAATCTTAGATTTAAGTTATAATTCTATTGCAAATCTCAATTCAAAATTCATCCTCAATTTGCACAATCTCAATGAATTGTACATCTATGAGAATTTCCTCTCCTACATCAGCAATGATATGTTCCTTCATGTTAATCAACTTCAACTCTTGGATTTTCGACACAATCAGTTCCAACATATTCCCATCAGTGCGTTGAAGCTCATAGAAACACAAATCAGGAGTTTGAAGACTGAAGGTGAGTTTCTAAGAAAGGTGAGAAATTGATAATAATCAGGTAGCTTGGTCTATGAAAGACTTCAAAGAACTTACCGTTGACTTCGTTCTCATTTCGTTCCGTCAATAAAAGGTTAAAACAAATTTTTCGTCAATAACATTACTTTCCTCATATAAACAAACCATTTTGAGTTTGCGTGCTTATATATTACCAGTAAAATAACAGCACGAAAAGCTGACATCATCATCAATAACATGACTTTTCGCTCCCTGTCCACAGAGAATCCCATCAACTGCGACTGTGATCAGCAGGAGCTCTGGTCGTGGCTGAAGGACCACAAGAAGATCATCCCTGAAGAGGACATTCTCCGGTGCAACCTGCCGTTGAATCTGAAGGGACAATCGTTTCTCGATTTGGAGCCGCAGAAGTTCTGCTCCTCGTTTGGAGAAATCAAAATGAGCGTGAGAGATGTTCAGCCGTTTTCCATGCTGGTATCTTGGGTGTCCAATCTGAACCAGAGTACCATCCGAGGATACCGGATTGCCTATCAGGCCATTGATATTGACGGACAGGTAAGGGAGGAGCACGGTTCTTGATTTCAGGTGAACGGTAAAGTGCTCGAGCCGAGCGCCAGCTCAGTCAAACTGATCCGCCTCTCACCCGAGACCAAATACCGCATCTGCATCCTGGCGCTACCTATCGTGGAAACCACCAACCTCACGTACACTGCCAACTTCTGCACCCAAGTGTCCACCCTTGACGGAACCAAACAGGTCGACGAAAACAACATCTTCAAGGGTTCCATCCTAACGCGGAGACTTGGTCTTATCGTGGGCAGTGTTCTTGGTTGTATCGTCTTCATCATACTTGTCAGCATCCTGGGGTTCCTCAAGCTGAAGAAACAGAAACAAGAGGCCAAACGAAACAGCGAAAACATTCAGACCATCAACACGACGGACTACCTGAACTACCAGCAGTTCCACATCGATCACAACTCGGTTTCTTAATACAAAAGTGTAAGTATTTTTGATTCTTTTCCAGAGTAAGACTTGTGACATCTGGGTGAAGGTGGAGGAACACCTTTACTCCCGGTGTTGCGTGTCTTGCTCTGCTTCTTCTTTGGTTCCTTAGTTTGGCAGCTTTGTAACTAAGATTCGGTGTTGGTACTCAGCTCTAGAAGTCATTAGGACTTCGCAGGCCTTTTTGTTTTTCCTTGTTACACATTTGTGACCGAATCTTTGTTACATCGTTTTCTAAATCGCGAGACGGTTTAAAGAGAAAGTGTTGAATGATTGTAATGAAAGGAGAATGTAGAGATAGAGACCCTAGTATGATTTGTATAGTTCTGATATACCTACCTACGCTATCGTAGTGCCTACATAGGTATTGATCAAATTATTCGCACATTCGGAATCTATGCATGAAAGTAACCAATCAAATAGGTACGTAGCTTGAATACTTTTTATCTCTTTGGTCCGTCTCAATTCATTCCGTTTAGTGATCTTATTTTATGCTTAAACAATAGATCTACAGAGGTCGCAGTGTTAATTGCATACTCTCTTGGGAGAGGAGCAACCAGTCCCATAATAGAATAGAATAATAGAAGATCAGGCCCACTATCTAACTAAGCTGACGAGAAATCGATTTTCTCATGAATTTGCAATGAAGAATGAACCTTTGAAGAAGGCAAATTGGAAAGCCCAGTCAGTATCCAAAGATGATATTCCTGTGCCCTAAATCACCAAAGTATGGAAAAGTATTTACAATTCCATAATTATGTTGACATGATTCGTTTAAATTCAAAATTCTGCTTTTCCATTGGCTATTACACTTGTAAGATACTTTTCCATACTTTGGTGATTTAGGGCACTGGTAGAAATCATTCCATATCCACACCCAGCACCCACACATTGTGTACCTATATACCTTAGTGGACAATAGATCAGTTGCGCTTACTTGGGTGATGTTTCAAAGTCAAGAGCAGGAAAAATGAGGACCAACGGAATTTTTTTCTTCTACGGCTTCTAGATCCCGAGTAGTAACAATAGTAACAGTCACCTCCGTAATAGTCAGACACCTCCACAGCAAAACAGCGATCACACGCTAAGTGACAGGCTAACGTGTTGCCACTTCTCCACTCCACAGGGAACGGTGTTATCACCTACAACTACCTGAAAACGGCTACTTTCCCTGTCGCGTATAATATCTCTAGTAGCGCGGTCAAACTTTCTTGACTTGGCGGGGCGGACCGCTACCGCGCTCCTTAATAAGTTATGGATAATTCTAATTCTAAAATCTTTTTATCAATTTCAGGTGAACGGTAAAGTGCTCGAGCCGAGCGCCAGCTCAGTCAAACTGATCCGCCTCTCACCCGAGACCAAATACCGCATCTGCATCCTGGCGCTACCTATCGTGGAAACCACCAACCTCACGTACACTGCCAACTTCTGCACCCAAGTGTCCACCCTTGACGGAACCAAACAGGTCGACGAAAACAACATCTTCAAGGGTTCCATCCTAACGCGGAGACTTGGTCTTATCGTGGGCAGTGTTCTTGGTTGTATCGTCTTCATCATACTTGTCAGCATCCTGGGGTTCCTCAAGCTGAAGAAACAGAAACAAGAGGCCAAACGAAACAGCGAAAACATTCAGACCATCAACACGACGGACTACCTGAACTACCAGCAGTTCCACATCGATCACAACTCGGTTTCTTAATACAAAAGTGTAAGTATTTTTGATTCTTTTCCAGAGTAAGACTTGTGACATCTGGGTGAAGGTGGAGGAACACCTTTACTCCCGGTGTTGCGTGTCTTGCTCTGCTTCTTCTTTGGTTCCTTAGTTTGGCAGCTTTGTAACTAAGATTCGGTGTTGGTACTCAGCTCTAGAAGTCATTAGGACTTCGCAGGCCTTTTTGTTTTTCCTTGTTACACATTTGTGACCGAATCTTTGTTACATCGTTTTCAAAATCGCGAGACGGTTTAAAGAGAAAGTGTTGAATGATTGTAATGAAAGGAGAATGTAGAGATAGAGACCCTAGTGTGATTTGTATAGTTCTGATATAGCTACCTACGCTATCGTAGTGCCTACATAGGTATTGATCAAATTATTCACACACTACATCGTTTTCTAAATCGCGAGACGGTTTAAAGAGAAAGTGTTGAATGATTGTAATGAAAGGAGAATGTAGAGATAGAGACCCTAGTATGATTTGTATAGTTCTGATATACCTACCTACGCTATCGTAGTGCCTACATAGGTATTGATCAAATTATTCGCACATTAACATCTAAGTATAACAAAACCTATGAATAATAAAAAGGAACAAAGATATTTCATATCCATAGGTTAGTACCTAATATTTATTTTTTTCTTATGTAGGTTTGGTACTATTGTATACTGAAAGTAACTATCTGGAATAGTTGAGTATTTTAGTTTTAAATACCTCTCATACTCATTAAAAGCTACACCTAGAAAAACAATTCAATACGATAACATCTAAATTACATATCCTAAATATTAACATTGATACTGTTACTTTTATTAACAAAAAAATTATAGTTTTTAACCAGTATAACATACAGAAAAAAAAATCTAGTAAGAATTATATTTTGAAGATAAAAAAGATATTTGGGAAAACAAAGACCTCATGAAAGTCAGAGGCCTCCGAAAAAATCTAATAAAGTGCTAGCTGATTGACTTCATCAGTATTGATAGACATGGTAAGTATTTTTGATTCTGTTTCCTCTTGCTTCAGGGATTCAAAAAGTGAAAAATGATTGTAATTAATAAATAGAGAAAAGAGAAAAATCGAGTGCTCTTATAAATATTGGACTAGAAAGTAAAATAATAGAGAAGAGAGAATAGGATTGGAAAAATACTAAATCAAGTGCTCGAATGCCATCTAAAGTTTCTAGCAATTGTATACTAATTTTTACAAATGCTATCGAAATGTTAATTTTAATTGATTCAATTAGTTAGATATTTTACTACGTTTGAATATTAATTATTACTTCAGCATGTAACCAACATGCTGAGATTAAGTAGGCTTATTGATTGAATTTCAATATTTCATTCTAATTTTATTTGTGTAATATAATTATTGGCAAAAGTGGTATGATTCAATTGAAATAAATGCTACTGATTTAATTAGGTAATACTTTCAACTGATTACTTCAGCATGTAACTAACATGCTGAGATTAAGTAGGCTTATTGATTGCATTTCAATATTTCATTCTAATTTTATTTGTGTAATATAATTATTGGCGAAAGTGGTATGATTCAATTGAAATAAATGCTACTGATTTAATTAGGTAATACTTTCAATTGGAAATGTATTTGTGTTCTCGAAAATAAAGATATAGGTAAATAAAATAACTGAAACATGCACGATATATGTTCATAGTATATCTTTCTATCTAAATTTATCATTCAGTATCAATGATTCAATCCAATGTTTACGTTTGTTTCTACGTTTTGTTCCGTATCTTCTGGTATGCTAATGGTAATGTAGAGTTTTGTTTACATTCTGTCATTTCTGTCTGTAGAATTGCCACAACTCTCCATTCCCTATCGAGCTCTGTGTTCTGTGGCTTGTTTAGTATTTTTCACTGCACCATACAACATGTGTGTTGAATCCTTTATTTTGTTTAGTATTTCCACTACTTGTTATTCCTGAAATAATTTTTGGTCGTTTTGAAATCACTCAAGTATTGGAAAAAGGATCCCAGAATAAATTTTAGCTCTTTTAGATTGCTTTGACCATTCATGACTGTCATTTTTGTAATATTGTGTAAGGTAGACAAAATGTGTCAATTTTGTGAGACATGTTGATAGATTGTAGGGAGCGTCTTTTCGTGCTTAGAAACTAGAATTTATTGTAGAATGTTATTGTGGTATACCATTTTTTTTCTTTTTCTTTGTAATCTTTAGTCTCACCTATTTTGTTATACAATGAAAAAGCTAAGCGTGTAGCATATCCGATCAGCAGTGTTTCTAGTTTCAAATAGACACTGCCAAAATACTAATATCCATGAAACTTGCAAGAGAAAAAGCATGCTTACAAAAACAGAATCATTTTCAAAATACTAAACATCTATCTGTGTCAATTTTGTGAGACATGTTGATAGATTGTAGGGAGCGTCTATTCGTGCTTAGAAACTAGAATTGTAGAATGTTATTGTGGTATATCATTTTTTTTTTTTTTTTTCTTTTTCTTTGTAATCTTTAGTCTCACCTATTTTGTTATAAAGTGAAAAAGCTAAGCGTGTAGCATATCCGATCAGTAGTGTTTCTAGTTTCAAATAGATTCTGCCAAAATACTAATATCCATGAAACTTGCAAGAGAAAAAGCATGCTTACAAAAACAGAATCATTTTCAAAATACTAAACATCTATCTATCATTGAGGAAGAACTTATTTTATGAAAGGTGGTGGTATCTTACATGTTCAATTTTTCGAGATATTTATCTTCTAACATCTATCTATCATTGAGGAAGAACTTATTTTATGAAAGGTGGTGGTATCTTACATGTTCAATTTTTCGAGATATTTATCTTCTAATATCTAATATTCTATCTACAAAATATAATTCTGACAGAAACAACGTAACATTTCAAGAACTAAACAATATTGAAAATAATACTGATCAACCACTTGTCCAATGAAAAAGATCTCTAATGGCAAAGAAAACTGAAAACTTTCTACCTGTTGAATATTTTATCACTTCAATTCGGTTAAAAGTTTCAATCATAGACAGATTGAAGAAATTGAAACATCAACAGACATCTCTAATGGCAAAGAAAACTGAAAACTTTCTACCTGTTGAATATTTTATCACTTCAATTCGGTTAAAAGTTTCAATCATAGACAGACTGAAGAAATTGAAACATCAACAGAATTGAAGGTTATAATCAAGGTACATAGATCATGAAAGAGATAACATAATTTGAAATTTTCCATATCAAAGCTTTTAGTAGATTCTTAACAATCGTTATCCAGTTGAAACTAATGATCTTTCAACAGAGGACTAATGGTAATTTCTAAAGTATAGTTTTAACATTCTAGGAATTTGTTATAGACAAAAGCTCCAACATATAAGCATAAAATAAGATCACTAAACGGAATAGCCTTGATGACACCTCTTGGTATCCTCTTAATGGGATAGTATATGAACTCACAGCTTTTCTCTAGAATAAACCTGAGTATGCGGACTCATTAGAGGTGCTGCAGGTGAATTTTGGAGAAACTGGGGAGGTTGAAATATACCAGTGAGGGTACTTCTGAAAATTAGTATACAATTGCTAGAAACTTTAGATGGCATTCGAGCACTTGATTTAGTATTTTTCCAATCCTATTCTCTCTTCTCTATTAATTTTACTTTCTAGTACAATATTTATAAGAGCACTCGATTTTTCTCTTTCCCCTATTTATTAATTACAATCATTTTTCACTTTTTGAATCCCTGAAGCAAGAGGAAACAGAATCAAAAATACTTACCATGTCTATCAATACTGATGAAGTCAATCAGCTAGCACTTTTATTAGATTTTTTCGGAGGTCTTTGTTTTCCCAAATATCTTTTTTATCTCCAAAATATAATTCTTACTAGATTTTTTTTCTGTATGCTAGGTATACTGGTTAAAAACTATATTTTTTTTTTTGTTAATAAAAGTAATCAGTATCAATGTTAGTAATTAGGATATGTAATTTAGATGTTATCGTATTGAATTGTTTTTCTAGATGTAGCTTTTGATGAGTGTGAAAGGTATTTAAAATTAAAATACTCAACTATTCCAGCTAGTTGCTTTCAGTATACAATAGTACCAAAGAAAAAATAAATATTAGGTACTAACCTATGGATATGAAATATCTTTGTTCCTTTTTATTATTCATAGGTTTTGTTATACTTAGATGTTATACCTCAACACCAATGCTACATTTAATAACTTTTTAAAAAGAAGTTTTAGATTTAACGATTTTTTTGTTTATTTAGTTCTTTTACTTTATTTGTTTGATTATTTTTTAAGTCACTAAAGAAAGATTGATAATTACATACTATGTAATAAACTTACTAATCTCATTTTCTTGTCAAATAGAGAGCTCAAATGACATTATAATATATGATTGTAATAGGTAATTAATGTAATTATGATAGATAAGATACTATTAAACATTTAGTTTGTCACAGTACTGTGTACCAAATTGTATACTACATTACTTAGGAGGCTTTTATATAAACTGGGTTATGCTCATTGCCATAGGTACATTTAAGAGTTTTTATTGTAATAAGTAATAACTAATAATAGTTCATTAATTGCATGGAAAATGAACTCTCTTCTGATTGGTTTCTTCGAACATTTGTGAAAATCGATCAAATTTTAAAGAAATATTTCAATTGATTTCAACCGGTTCTTTGTGAAGGCTTTATTTCATCAGATTGGCATTTCAGAAAGAATAAAATATTCCATTAATAAATAAAATTAATGATGATAAGCGATTCTCATATACCTAATCCTGTATTTTGGTGCTTTCTGTATCCTTACGTTCGAAATGTAGTTAGGTACCTAGTTCTAGTTTTCTGAAATCTGAATTATAAAATAATATTATGTCCATCACCTATAAAATTATTGAAGAGTTAGTCGTAAATTTTTACTTTTTGAATAAGGAAACGATGGTTTTTAATTTTTGTGATAAAATTCCATACCTCGGCTGGGATTGAACCCACGCCCTCCTGTTTACCAGGCGAGCGCCTTGACCACTACATCACCGAGGCAGGTTTACAAATACATCACTGTTTAGACCCTCGGGTCCCCCCTTCGACAAAATCCTGCATACGGCCCTGTCTCTGTAAAAGAAAAATATGGACCATGTTACTGTGTATGTACCTATTATGTCTGTCTGTATATTGTTTTGGGAAAACTGTCCGTTCATATTCTTTTGGGAAAACTGTCCGTTCATATTGTTTTGGGAAAACTGTCCGTTCATATTCTTTTGGGGAAACTGTCCGTACATATTCTTTTGGGGAAACTGTCCGTACATATTCTTTTGGGGAAACTGTACCTATTTGTGGAGATAAAATGATGGCACTAGCAGCCCAAAGAGCTATAGTTAGGCAGGATGCATGTAAAAACAATGAGAGAAAGAAGAAGAGAGCAGGAGAGAGAGGGAGAGAGAAAGAGAGAGAGCGAGAGAAAGAGAGGTAAGAAGAGATGTAGAGAGATAGGGAGAAGGAGAGAAATAAAGAAAAAGAGGACGAGAGAGAGAGAGAGAGAGACAGAGAGAGAGAGAGGGGGAGGGAGAGAAGGAAGATAAATTCATTGAGAGGCATTCTAGAAGTCCAAGGGCTCACTAAGGTGACTACGGGCATGCTATAACACAGACACATATTCTGGAGTACCTACCTACTTGAGGGGTGTACTATAATACAGACAACGGAGTGGGTTCAACATACCATGCCTATGTCACGAACTCCGTCGGTAAGGAATATTGTAAGTAATAGACTTGCTATGACACAGACAAAGGGAGAAATAAAAGCCCACTCCTAATCAAAACCTCTAAAAAGTCTCTCGGCCTCTCTAGACATAAGAACGTATGACAAACGCATGGGGAAAGTGGTAGGGGAAGATACTAGAGGGGGGAAAGGAGGGAATTAGAGGGGAGGGATAGAGACTATAAGAAGAGGGGAGGGAAAGGTAATATAAGTGGGAGGGGAAGTTCAAGGTCACAGTTTCCTCTTCACTTTCTCCCTCGCTCTCACGCATAGGTACAGCTGCTGCCATCTAGCGGAACTTTCGTGAAACTTCTGAAAAAAAAAAAAGTGGAAACTGAACGGGGGAAAGAGTTCTTCCTCGTTTCCCCTATTAGTTTGAAATGACGTTTCATAATGGTTTCACAAACCTCTACTAGAGTGCGACTCTGGTACTGGAAAAAGCCACGGAAGAAAGTTGGTTATGTACATTTACGTACCTTTACTTAGACGCGAGACTGGAATACTGATTTTTATGAACGCCTGGTATATCAATGAGTATGAAATATGCTATGCTTAAAATTACTAGCTCAGGAGAACCGATTTTCCTTCTTCTTTTTCTTCTCCTTCTTTTTCTTCTTCTTCTTCTTCTTCTTCTTCTTGTTTTTATAAAGGTTCAATAGGGGTGATTGATGTACCTAACTATTATACGGTGAAAGCTTCAAGACTGTTCCTGAAGAACAGTTCCTCAAACGTTCAATCCCTCAAAGGTACAGATGCTTGGAGCATTATTTAAAGATAAAGACAAACCTACAAAGGAACGGACCCAATACAAACTTTGCTCATTTATGTATAAATGGTAGGTACATCCTGGGATAACACAAAAAGATTAATAAAAGCCATTCTTCTCCAAGTTCTATCCGGTGTAAAGATAAGCGACTACGTACATAAACAAGACCATTTATCCAATTACAAAGAACCAGAACTGATGGACACTAAAAGATCAATAAAAGCTGCTATTTGGCGTAAATATGAACAACAACTATAACGTAAACTTACAGGAAGGACTATTTACCTAAAATTTACAAAGAAGCAGAACTGATGGATAATTTAATTACAAATGAAGGGACCAAGATTTTTCCCCGTTTATCCACAGGATTCCCATTTAGACGGGTTTCAATTGGACAGAGTCGACTTAGGTGCAAAGATAGAACAACTACATACGAGTATTATATTAAAGACGAGATGTTGAAAGATCATTAGTTTCAACTGGATAACGATTGTTAAGAATCTACTAAAAGCTTTGATATGGAAAATTTCAAATTATGTTATCTCTTTCATGATCTATGTACCTTGATTATAACCTTCAATTCTGTTGATGTTTCAATTTCTTCAGTCTGTCTATGATTGAAACTTTTAACCGAATTGAAGTGATAAAATATTCAACAGGTAGAAAGTTTTCAGTTTTCTTTGCCATTAGAGATCTTTTTCATTGGACAAGTGGTTGATCAGTATTATTTTCAATATTGTTTAGTTCTTGAAATGTTACGTTGTTTCTGTCAGAATTATATTTTGTAGATAGAATTAGAAGATAAATATCTCGAAAAATTGAACATGTAAGATACCACCACCTTTCATAAAATAAGTTCTTCCTCAATGATAGATAGATGTTTAGTATTTTGAAAATGATTCTGTTTTTGTAAGCATGCTTTTTCTCTTGCAAGTTTCATGGATATTAGTATTTTGGCAGTGTCTATTTGAAACTAGAAACACTGCTGATCGGATATGCTACACGCTTAGCTTTTTCATTGTATAACAAAATATAGGTGAGACTAAAGATTACAAAGAAAAAGAAAAAACGGTATACCACAATAACATTCTACAATTCTAGTTTCTAAGCACGAATAGACGCTCCCTACAATCTATCAACATGTCTCACAAAATCGACACATTTTGTCTACCTTACACAATATTACAAAATTGACAGTCATGAATAGTCAAAACAATCTAAAAGAGCTAAAATTTATTCTGGGATCCTTTTTCCAAGACTTGAGTGATTTCAAAACGACCAAAAATTATTTCAGGAATAACAAAAAGTAGTGAAAATACTAAACAAAATAAAGGATTCAACCATTCAACACACATGTTGTATGGTGTAGTGAAAAATACTAAACAAGCCACAGAACACAGAGCTCGATAGGGAATGGAGAGTTGTGGCAATTCTACAGATAGAATGTAAACAAAACTCTACATTACCAATAACATATTAGCAATAGAAGATACGGTCAGAGACTAGTTTTGGACGGAGAAGTAGCAGGTTGTTTAAAAGGTAAGACCCACGTATTTTATTATTAATTAATTAAATATTATATTCAAATTCATAAGAGTTGAGTTATTCCCATAAAACATTATTGATCCTTTTATTCATTTTATTCTCCAATAAATAAATAACTTATTGACTATTACTATTCCCAAAACTCCTGTTTATTTCTTCGTTTCAAGCTTTTTCCCCGTCGAAAGACGTAAAACCCGACAGGTTCATATACCTAAAATAGGTAACCGTCACAATAGGTACAGGTAAGTAGGGAAGGTAAGTAGGGAAGGTATATGAAGGAACTTCAACATCTACTGAACTTTTCTCAAACCCTCCCCATGGGCATTCAAAGCATAACAAATTGAATAATGTAGAAGACAGAGAGCAGATAACATTGTGTTGAGTTATTCCATATTTCATATTCCCCTTTCAGTCTTCATCTCTGTACAGGGCTGTATTTAAGGGGGGGGGGGTTGAGGCCCTCCCACCCTCGAACTTCATTTTTCTCCTTTACAGTCCGTCAGACTTCGAAAAATACATCACTGTTTAGAGTCTAAACTTTAGACCCTCGGGTCCCCCCTTCGACAAAATCCTGCATACGACCCTGGCTCTGTCAAAGGAATATATGGACCATTGTACCTATTTTGTCTGTCTGTCCGTATATTGTTTTGGGGACACTGTCCGTACATATTCTTTTGGGGAAACTGTACCTATTTGTAGAGATAAAATGATGGGACTAGCAGCCCAAAGAGCTTTAGTTAGGCAGGATGCATGTAAAAACAATGAGAGAAAGAAGAAGAGAGCAGGAGAGAGAGGGAGAGAGGGAGAGAGAGAGAGAGAGAGAGAGAGAGAGAGAGAGAGAGAGAGAGAAGGAAGAAGAGAGAAAGTTTAAATATCCACTAAATCAGCGGCGAGTATGTATAGTGTTCCCTCTCTCTCTCCCTCCCTCCCTGTCTCCCTCCCTAACTCCCTCTCTGTCTACCTGGCAAATATTGATCCCACACCTGTGGAAAATGAGTATGAAAACTGGGGGGAAGAGCGACAGAGAGAGTGAGAGAGAGAGAGAGAGGGAGAGGTACGGAACAGAGAAGGAGGGAGAAAGGGAATAATGCGGGAGAGATAGAGAAGGAAAAAAGTATGCGGAAGAAAAACAGGTAAAAATTAAGGTAATAGAAAAGGTGGGACAAAGGGAGAGAATTGGAAGGTACAAAAACGAGAAGAGGAGAAAGGAGGGATGTATAAAAGGTACGAAATGAGAGAGAGAGAGGGGGGAAAAAGGTACGAAATGAGAGAGAGAGAGGGGGAAAAAGGTACGAAATGAGGGAGAGAGAGATAATAAGGTACTGGGAAAAGTGGGAGCGAAAGAGGGAGCTGAGGGTAAAAACGAAAAGGAGGGACGAAATTATTAAATGGGGAAAAAATGACGAATGGGAAGAGAGAAAGTAATGAAAAGAGGGGGAGAATGAGACATAGGGGTACCACAAAAGGGAAAAGTCAGAGAAGGAAGGGAGAGGAATAGAGGGAAGACGGTAGTAATGGAGAAAGTAGGAGTGAAAGAAGAGGAAATGAGGGCGAAGGAAGGAAAGTAAGAGGGACAGAATCAGGAAAAAGGGACAAAAGTTGTGGGAGAATTTGAAGAGGGAGACAAAGGGGAGGAAAAGGAGGGGAAGGGAAAAAGGAGGAAAATGGCGCGAAGAAAGGTCCAAAGAGGAGAAAAAGAGGGAGAGAGGGGAAGAATCCCCCTATAGTGAATGTAGGTGGAAGAGGAGAACAGAAGAGAAGGCGAAGGATGCTGAAGAGGGAGGAAGGAGGGGAGGAAAATTATAGGTGAAAGAGGGGAACATAACAGTAGGGGAGGGGAAGTGAAAGGCGATGGAGGGAGGGGAAAAGGAAAGGAGGGGAGGTAAAATTATGTAATACACCTGAAGATGACCTGATGCGTACCTTCTCTTAGGTCAGTGGTTCCCAAACTGTGGTCAGTGTATAGTAGGGCGGATCGAAAATTGAAAATTTTCGAATTTCAAAACTGACCTCTCAATAGTTTTTTTAATTTTAGTATAAAATCATAATCATTTTATTGATATTATCATAAAAAAAAGAAACATCTCCAGAAAACATCACACTAGGGAACCCCTGCTCCATCTTCCAAGTTCAAACTTCTGGCCTTGTACCGGGTCCCTCGCAGCCTCAGGGACACTGCCCGTATTATCGCTATTTGGACCTCTCAATATTTGCCAAATGATGTCGTGAATAATTTCTGAAAATTTGACGAAAATCAATTGACATCTTCAGGTGGCGGAATTGAGTTGAAGTTTCGACCACTTTAGAGTACCTATGCAATTTCAAGGGCAACATAGGTACACTGTATAGGTACATATAGAAAAAAAGAGGTTTCAGGCTCCTTTATGGACACAATAATGCGAGGGTCGATGGTTCACAGGGTCTAGACGAGGGTCCATGGTCTATGGTCCCCGGTGTAGACATGCACATGAGGTGAGTCCACACATACCTAGTCGACCGGCCGTCGATTGATTTCTATTGAACTGTTTACACTGCCTCGACAACATAGATTCATCTCGTCGATCGACGGACGGCCGGTGGACTATGTTTGGACGCACCTTTAGAGTACTTAGACTTACCTATCGACACAAAACATTATTATACTGACCCTTCAAAAAGTCACCGCCATAAAAAAAGACAAAAAAAAAAAAAAAAATGTTTTTCGAAAAAAATACTGAAACAAAAATTATTAGGGGGAAGGTTGCGGCGGCGCGGCGGGTTCCAGTTTAGGAGTCTCTATCAAAAACTCGGCGAGTTTTTAGTCGACAGTCGGCGCGTCCGCAGTAAATCTCATACCGCACGTGAGTTATTTTTTTCTCGGAAATATAAAACTGGGGATCGGAAAAAAGTGTGAATTTAATCTTTCTTTTTTTTCGTAATACTAATAAATCAATTTGTTTTTTTCTTTTTTTTTTTTCTGCTCCTAAATATTTTTTTTTTTCTTCTAAATTCCGACTCTGGAAAAAAAAATAAAAATAAATAAATAAAAATAATGTAAATAACAAAAAATGAAGCCCGAATAACTTTTTTGCCTTAGTGATTAGTGATTTTTAGTTAATGTTTTTCTTAATTAAATAGTTTTATTAGCTAATTAATTAGATTTTTTTCAAGTTAAAAACAAGAAGTTATAGAATCAGGTGTTTATCTAATAAATTTTGTTACTTTTCTTAGAAAATTTCGAGCACTTGACGCCATTTTTGGTCGCTCTAAATCTGGATAACTCGAAAAAAGGTAGGTCTCCACTCTGAAAGTCTAAAAAAATCAACGCTTTGCAAGACAGGTCTGGATATTCAGGTTCTACAAAAATTAACAAAGCTTCGCTACTGATAGAATGTAAAAAATTTAAATAAAAAGACAGATCTGAAACCTAGAAAAAATAATTGTCTAAACCGAAATAATAAAAATCGACCCAAAATTGGGATGATCTCTTTTTCTGCAAGATGATATGATTTTCCAGATTTTCGGTATGTAGGTAGGTAGGTATGTTTTTTATTTCTTTCATTCGGTCGACTTCAAAATACTTCCAGAAGACACACTTCAAACTCCTTTCATACTTGGGCTCCTAATTATTTTCTGAAAATGTCATCTCTTCCTTTTCATTTGGGAAAACTAGAAACAAGATCGTAAATAGGTACCACATTTATAATATGTATATTGTATTAGGTGTCTCTTTTAAAAGGGTATAATCCTATAATCTACTTTATCGAGCATTAATGGCAGAATTCTTATCATAAAATTTAGGTAAAATCGTGTAAAAATCGGGGAGCGGCATTTGTGAAAAGCATTGGTAATCACATGTCATTGTCACAAAATGTCGTTCTCCGGATCAGAAAATTAGAAAAAAAACCTATTATTATAAAGGTTTTTTTCTAATTTTAAACAAAAAAAAAATCTAATATTACCTACATGCTATTGACTGAATAGTTCACTGAAAAACTATAAAAAGTAGATAGGTACTCACTTATTTTTTTTTTTAAACTCAGTCTTCACTTTCTACACATTACAATTTAAGGGTTCATTTAACTTTACGAAAGTTCTAATATTTTTGTACTAATTAAGCAATGAAACTCAAACTACAAAACGTACAAACTAACATACTTGTACATCAAACTTTAACTTGGATTAAAACATTAAACTTTGATAAAAACATTAAACTTGGATTAAACGGAAAGCGGAAAGTTACCTGTTGCCTTCCTTTGTTTTCGAGTGCGAGTAACACAATTAGTAAACTGGGTTGTTAATCGTTACCTTTCTTGTTCTTTGCTTTCTTCTTGTTGTTCTCTTCTTCCTCCTTCTTCTTCTCCTCCTCCTTCTTCTCCTCCTCCTTCTTCTCCTCCTCTTCCTTCTTCTCCTCCTCCTTTTCTACCTCCTTCTTCTTCTCCTCCTCCTCCTTCTCCTCCTCCTCCTTTTCTACCTCCTTCTTCTTCTCCTCCTCCTCCAATATTAAACAAATTAGGTAGGTACATAGGTACTGATCGAATAAACTACGGGCTAAATAATTCCCGGAGGGACGGGCCCTGCTTGTTCCTTCTCCTTTTCCTCCTCCTCCTTCTTCTTTTTCTTGTTGTTTTTGTTAATGGTGTTGTTGTTGTTGTTATTGTTGTTGTTGTTGTTGTTGTTGTTGTTGTTGTTGTTGTTGTTGTTGTTGTTGTTGTTGGTGTTGTTCTTCTTCTTCTTCTCCTCTTTCTGCTTCTCTACCGTCTTCTTCCCCTTCCTCTCCTCCTCCTAATTCTTCTTCTTTTAACCCTTCTCTATCTTCTTCTTGATTCTTCTTCTTCTTCTCCTCCTCGTGGGAGAGACTTTAAATTTGGTATGTAGTTCACAAATGTGACAAGGATGCAACTCAAAACGTTTGGTTGAGATAGGTGCTGCTGTTGGCGGTGTTTTGACCGTTTTTTGGCGGTTTTCGACCGTTTTTTGGCGGTTTTCAGCTATACCGACTAAACAGTTAGAGATATTATAAAATTTTAGGGAACAATTAGGATAAGGAAAGTCGTGTGATTTTCACACCAGAAATTTAGAGAATGGAAAAAAATGATGATATTCTTAAAAATAGAGAAAGTGATGATACTGATGATATTCCTGAAAATGGAGGAATTGATGATAAAAAATAAATAATCAAAAGAATAGAAAAAATTGATCCAAAACTACACAAAAAAGGCCCTTTTTTTATAAGTTCATTCCGCCATAGTTCCCCTAACGTTTTCGGTTGTTATTTTTTAAGCTGCAACATTATTTTCAATACATTCTTTCCCATTTCCTGTGGATGCTTAGCAAGGCCTTCCATTTGGAAACATAACCTTAGTTTTTTGTTCTTTTTGTTTACGGACGGATACATTTTCAATGTTGTTTTTTCTTTTCTCCTTCCTTTCTGCCCATTTCCTTCGACCTCATTTTCTCAATTTTTGTACCGAAATATTTCCGACCTTTTCTCTGTTGTATTTTTCATTTCTTTCTCCAAATTTAGCATTTATTTATTTATTTCTCCACAAAAAACATACAAACATAATAAAATTTGTACATTTTTCAGCAGAATATGTTTTGTCTCTCATTTGATAAGGAAATTTTGGGCTTGAAACATTTTCTTCAATGATGATGTTATCAATTGGTGATGTTATTTTTTATGAACATTATGATCAAATGATCATGTACCTATATCTTCTTATTGGGCGTTCCATATGTTTATCAATATTTTATTGACGATATTAATAACGTATTACATCAGAAAGTCGTAAAAACTAATCAACAAAACAGATCGTCGGCAATAAATATATTACGGAAGACCAGACGTTTCCAATAAAACAATACAGAGCACTATACATAGAAGTTCATGAGAAAAATAACCTCTAGATAGGTATGCAGATAGGGGCCTCTGAAGAGCATAATGCCAAGAACTTCAGTTCTGATTTCTTAATGTTTTTTCTCTAAAATTAATAAAAATGACTTTCAAGACCATGTTGAACAAATCTGTCATAACGCTACTCAGAACGTGTCTGACGGGCCTACGCTACGTAAAAAAGAATTCAAACCTGACTACAGTTCAACAACGTAACATTCCTAGATGTCTCCTTTTATGTTCACATCAAGTTACATGGGTTTTCTCTCACTCTAGTCCCTCCGCTCTCCCTCTCTTTCTCCTTCTTTCCTCTTCTCTGTTTCTCCTTCTCCTACTCTTCTCACCCTTCCTTTATTTCTCCTTCCCCTCCCCTCTTTTTCCTTGCTCGTCAAACCCTAACACTTCATCTCTCCCTCTTCTTCCCCTACCATGTATCTATTTCCTTCCCTCCCTTTATTTCCCCTCCTCCGTCTCCGTCGTTCCCCTCTATTCTTCATCCTCATTTTATCTGTCTCCGCCTATGCCTCTCCTTTTCTTACATTTACCAGCTCGTTTGGTAATTGTGAAGAATCACCGGTAATTTTTCAAAATTACCAATTTTCTACATTTACCTTAACATATATATTAGATGTCTCTTTTAAAAGGGTATAATCCTATAATCTACTTTATCGAGCATTAATGGCAGAATTTTTATCATAAAATTCAGGTAAAATCGTGTAAAAATCGGGGAGCGGCATTTGTGAAAAGCATTGGTAATCACATGTCATTGTCACAAAATGTCGTTCTCCGGATCAGAAAATTAGAAAAAAAACCTATTATTATAAAGGTTTTTTTCTAATTTTAAACAAAAAAAAAATCTAATATTACCTACATGCTATTGACTGAATAGTTCACTGAAAAACTATAAAAAGTAGATAGGTACTCACTTATTTTTTTTTTTAAACTCAGTCTTCACTTTCTACACATTACAATTTAAGGGTTCATTTAACTTTACGAAAGTTCTAATATTTTTGTACTAATTAAGCAATGAAACTCAAACTACAAAACGTACAAACTAACATACTTGTACATTAAACTTTAACTTGGATTAAAACATTAAACTTGGATTAAACAGAAAGCGGAAAGTTACCTGTTGCCTTCCTTTGTTTTCGAGTACGAGTAACACAATTAGTAAACTGGGTTGTTAATCGTTCGTTAGCTTTCTTCTTCTTTGCCTTCTTCTTCTTCTTGTTCTTTGCCTTCTTTTTCTTCTTCTCTTCTTCTTCCTCCTTCTTCTCCTCCTCCTTCTCCTCCTCCTTCTTCTCCTCCTCCTTCTCCTCCTTCTTCTCCTCCTTCTCCTCCTTTTCTACCTCCTTCTTCTTCTCCTCCTCCCTCTTGTTGTTGTTGTTCTTCTTCTTCTTCTCCTCTTTCTGCTTCTCTACCGTCTTCTTCCCCTTCCTCTCCTCCTCCTAATCCTTCTTCTTCTTCTTCTTCTAACCCTTCTCTATCTTCTTCTTGATTCTTCTTCTTCTCCTCCTCCTCCTCCTCGTGGGCTTTCCTCTGCTGCTCTCGAAAATTTGACATTGTGTTCCCTATGGAGCCGAAACAATACAGAGAAGGGGGAGAAGGTGGGGAGGGGGAGAAAGTGGGGAGGGGAGAAATTGGGGAGGGAGAGAAAGTGAGAGAAACAAAGGGAGACCGAAACTAAGATGGATAAGGTTGAGGAAGACTTGAAAGAAAAGGAAGGAGGGGAAAGATGGAAGGGTTATGGAGGGGTAAGATGATGGAGTGTAACGTAAACCCCAAAATAATCAAGAAGAAGAAGGAGGAGGAGGAGGAGGAGGAGGAGGAAGAAGAGAAGAAGAATAAGAAGAAGAAAAAGGGAGAGTGTGGGGAGGGAAGAAGTGAGAAATAATGGGCGGTTGAAATTAGGTAAGGATGAAAAGAGAAAGACGTGGAAGAGAAGTAAGAGAAGAAGAAGAGGAGACAGGAAAGGTGAGGGTTAAGAATATCCTCAGAAAAGGGAAAATGAAGAAAGAGGGGAGGAGGAAGAAAGAAAACAGAAGAAGAGAAGGAAGAGTTAGAAGAAGGAAAAAGAGGTGGATGAAGAGAAGTAGGACGAAAAAAGAGAATAGAGAAGTAGTCAAAGAAGTTGAGAAGAAGAAATTATAGTTGACACAAGACGGTGGGAGGGAGGAAGAGAAATAGAAGAGAGGAGGAAGTGTAAAGAAGAGGGGAGAAGAGTAAAGATAGGAGGAAGAGTTATGTATAAGGGAGAGGAGAAAATTGTAAAAGGAGATAAGGAGAGGAGGAAAGTCAGCAGAGGAGGAATAGCTTGTATTAAAAGGGGTAACGAAAACAGAGAAGAATAAATGAGGTGGAGAAGAAAGAAAACAAAGAGGGGTAGGAGAAAGGGAAGGAAGAAGAAGAGGGGTAGGAGGAAAGGAAGGTAAAGAAAACGAATAGGAGTTTAAGAAGAGGAAGGAAGAGAAGAAAGAAGAAGAGGTGTAGGAGGAAGGGAAAGGACTTGTAAAATGGGTAGTAAAGAATAAAAGATTAAAGTTCTCGAGATTGTTTGTTTATGTGAATATGTGCGTTAAGAGCTGTTTGTGGTGCAAAGTTCCCCCCTTGGTTCCCCCCTTTTACCTTGAATCCAATCCGGGTACCCAGGCATGGACTCAGAGAATTTATAAAATCCTCTCTGAGACCATCCCTGAAAGCAACATTGAAATTTGTAGTTTTCAGTTCCAGTAAACCCAAGTCTGTGATTTTTCTTTTTATTTTTATTTCATCAAAAGGTTTGATGGAGGGAATCATAACTTCTGAGGTCTTATCGTCCCGAAATCGAAGAGAAAGAGAAGACGGGGTAGGAGAAAGCCAGCCGTTCCGAGAACGAACTTCATGTGTTTAGGACGGAGTGCACCTAGCCTTTTGAGGACAATTGAGTAGCTATATTTTAATTTTAATCGGTAACAAAATCCCTCAAAAAATCAACAAAATACCTAGATAATGCCCTGACTTTCCGACTAAATACACAAAGTATATAAGGAAAGGGAGAATTAAAGAACGCAGACGAAGGGGGAGAAAAGTAAATAGAAAACCCAAGTTTTTTTTTTTTTTTTTTTTCATCAAAAGGTTTGATGGAGGGAATCATAACTTCTGAGGTCTTATCGTCCCGCCATGGAAGATAAAAGGAAGACGGGGTGTTAGGAGAAAGCCAGCCGTTCCGAGAACGAACATTATGTGTTTAGGACGGAGTGCACCCAGCCTTTTGAGGACAATTGAGTAGCTATATTTTAATTTTAATCGGTAACAAAATCCCTCCAAATATCAACAAAATACCTAGGTAATGTCCCTGACTTTCCGACTGAATACACAAAGTATAAGGAAAGGGAGAATTAAAGAACACAGACGAAGGGGGAGAAAAGTAAATAGAAAAAATAACAGATTAAAAAAGATTTCCCAACTAAACTTACTCTCTACGTGTACACAGAAAGCCCATTTCAAGAAGAAATTCTCTCCCTTCTCCTCCTCCTCCTCCTCCTCCTCCTTTTTCTCCTTTTTATACAAACATAATAAAATTTGTACATTTTTCAGCAGAATATGTTTTGTCTCTCATTTGATAAGGAAATTTTGGCTTGAAACATTTTCTCCAATGATGATGTTATTGGTGATGTTATTTTTTATGAACATTATGATCAAATGATCATGTATATCTTCTTGTTGGGCGTTCCATATGTTTATCAATATTTTATTGACGATATTAATAACGTATTACATCAGAAAGTCGTAAAAACTAATCAACAAAACAGATCGTCGGCAATAAATATATTACCGAAGACCAGACGTTTTCAATAAAATAATACAGAGCACTATACATAGAAGTTCATGAGAAAAATAACCTCTAGATAGGTATGCAGATAGGGGCCTCTGAAGAGCAAAATGCGAAGAAATTCAGTTCTGATTTCTCAATGATTTTTCTCTAAAATTAATAAAAATGACTTTCAAGACCATGTTGAACAAATCTGTCATAACGCTACTCAGAACGTGTCTGACGGGCCTACGCTACGTAAAAAAGAATTCAAACCTGACTACAGTTCAACAACGTAACATTCCTAGATGTCTCCTTTTATGTTCACATCAAGTTACCTACATGGGTTTTCTCTCACTCTAGTCCCTCCCCTCTCCCTCTCTTTCTCCTTCTCCTACTCTTCTCACCCTTCCTTTATTTCTCCTTCCCCTCCCCTCCTTTTCCTTGCTCGTCAAACCCTAACACTTCATCTCTCCCTCTTCTTCCCCTACCATGTATCCATTTCCTTCCCTCCCTTTATTTCCCCTCCTCCGTCTCCATCCTTCCCCTCTATTCTTGATCCTCCCTTTATCTGTCTCCGCCTATACCTCTCCTCCTTCCACTTTTCCAATCTTTCTCTCCAATCCCCTCTCACCTTTTCATCCTTCATTTTCCGTAAATAGAAAAAAATAACAGATTAAAAAAGATTTCCCAACTAAACTTACTCTCTACGTGTACACAGAAAGCCCATTTCAAGAAGAAAATTCTCTCCCTCCTCCTCCTCCTCCTTTTTATTTTCCTTCTTACATTTCTTACTCGACTTTTTTCTTCTCCTCCTCCCTCTGATCTTACTGCTCCTCTTTCCCTTCTTCTTGTTCTCCTCCTGCTTGTTTTTTATTTTCCTCACCATGCCCCTACTTTTTCTTCCTCCTCTTACTCCTCTTTCTGGTCCTGCTCCCTTTCCTACTTCTTCTCTTCTCTCCCTCCTTCTTTTCTTTCTTCTCTTCTCTTCCTCCTTCTTTTCTTCTTCCACCTTATCCTTTTTCTCATCTCCGTGCTCTAACTCCTCCTCCTCCTCCTACTCTTCTTCAGCTTCTTCTTACTCATTCTCTTTCTCCTCTTCTCCCTTTTCTCCTCTTCTGGCTCTTTCTCCTTCTTCTCTCCTCACATCTCCTCCCCTTCCTCCTTCTCGTATACAGAACATTTCTCCGTGTATTTTATTTCTATTACACGTTCGTATTTCAGGTGTACCGTAATAACCCGTGTATTTTCATAAAGAATTATTATGAAAAGAACTTTACCCTAACCTACTTTTAAGCTAGCCTCCTACCAGACATATACCTATGTACCTACCTGCTATGTACCTATAGTGTGTCCAGATCAATGTGACAGCAAAAAAATAGGCATTGTTTATTCGTTCTTAACTTATTCGTTCGAAACTTATTCGTTCTTCGTTGAGGGATTTTCAATATTATTAGAAACCCGCAAGAAAGAAGAGGGTAGTGGAAAAAAATATTCTATTACTAATTTTTAATAAATTTATAAGTTCCCATTTTGTACTTCAGCTTTTCTGCTTTCATGGCTGAGTGCACCGTCTGTTGATAATTCAATGGAAGAAAAATTACCAGACTCTCAGGTCTTAGTCATTTATTTATTAGTGAGTTGGGTGGAGAAAGGGCAAATTGATTTTTTGCCCTTTTTTTCCGATAAAATGTCTTGAAGCTCAAAGTTCATTCAGAGTCTGATAATAGTAACAGTTTTTCTGTCATGTCATGTTCTCAGAATTCTGGCGAAAAAAAAGGACATTTCTCCATTGTTTACGAAGATTCACGACCCTTGCAATAAAGTCTCAAGAATAGGTATGTAAGATACAAAAGATAGCAACTCTACATTTTTCTATCCGGGCGGGAATCGAACCCGCGGCCTAGCGCTTACAAGGCAGACGCGCTACCAACTAAGCTAACTAGGCTGGCCAGCGTTTCTTTTGTGATCTTTTTTTTTTTTAATTAGGCGCTTTAACACTTTAAGGAAGGTCGTTCGCGCCGCTTTGTAATCTTAGACGTCAGTAAAATTCACTTGGCTAACTTGTCTGGTTTTGTCTCCAGATCGATCTTTGTTCAGTAGTCCATGGAGGACATGAAACGTTGTAGAGGTCTTATTTTTTAGCCCCAAATAATAATGCCTGATCAGGAAAATTAAAAGGTTCTTCCTAAAACAAGTCGGGATGAAAGGGTTAATATGTAACACAAACAGAACAGCTACACAAATGGGGCCATTGCTGAATTGGAAATTATTTCAGCACCTGTTACACAATCCGCGTTTTACAGATTGTATACCTCGTTATCTTTCCTTTGAAATTCCTCTTTTTTGGGGCATTGCATTCGCATTTAGTAATACCTAAGTCAAAAATAGACCCCGCTCCCTAATACGTATACGTAGGTAAATAATATACATTGATGTATATAATATATTTCTATTTATTTCTCGCTCCCTAAATACATAAGAACATAAAGATGTACATAATTATATTCCTATTTATTCATACCTCATTTCTCAATCCATTTTTTATTGCGTGTGTGTATAAAACATTGACTTGGACAACATAATTGATGTGCACATACCTACTTAAACCCTGATGATGCGTGCTACGTAAGAATTCGCCGGAAATCAATCGAACAAAAATATACCTACCTACCTATACCTATAATTAGAAAATATTTCCCCTCAAAAAGGGATTTTTACATCCCTGAGGGAGGGGGGATTTGATATTAACGTAGTGGGTAAAATATTAGCCCAAAAAATCCCTTCCCCTTTTCCTTCGCTCTGTTGTACCTGTTTTAAGGGAATCAGGATCAAAGACAGAAGGGAATGAAAGACAGAGAGAATAAGACGACCAAAGCGCGAAATCATTATGCTAAATGGACAGTTGGAGCCTTGGACTACTAAACAGTTCGGGCTGATGACTCAGTTATTGTTTAAACTATGTACCAGATTTAATCCAAATCGAGGAAACCGACGAGCAAAGAAATGGGTGAAAGAAAAGAGAAAATTAGAACAAAAGGGAAGAGAGAGAGAGAGAGAGAGAGGGAGAGAGAAAGGAGAGGGTGGATCAATAGAAAAGGAAAGAGAGGTAAATATAGGTTCATTACAGGATAATATAACTTACCTACTTTCCAAACAAAAGAAATATGGTAAAAGAATGAAAATGAGAGTAAAAAGCTTTAACAGAGAGAGAGAGAGAGAGAGAGAGAGAAAGAGAGAGAAAGATAAAAGAGAGGGAGAGAAAGAGGGTGAGATGAAAGGGAGGGAGAAAGAGAAAGAGAGAAGAAAAGAGAGAGTGAGAGAGAGCTTAATCTTCTAATATATGCTGACAAAGGTGTTCATAATGAGGAAATAGAGAGAGAGAGAGAGAGAGAGAAAGAGAAGGGGAGGTTAAAAGGCAAATAACACACATCACACAAATACCTATTTATGTGTATTAGGTACTTAGGCAGGTACTGTGTTATAAGGCTTAGGTATCATAGGTACCTACATACCTAGCTACGTAGCTACATATTATAACTACCTACTTTGATGTGCCAACCTACAAGCCTACAACCTACATAGAATAGAATAGAATATAGTTTATCCTGCTCGAATGAGACTAAAAAGTCCCTTTACCCCAGCAGTCTAAACAAGGTCTCGTGTATTTCATGGGTTTAACATGGTAGGTACAATACATAATTATTACAACAGACCTTGCTTAATCTCTCTCCCTCCTCTCTCTTTCATTTCCTTCCTCCTCTCTACCGTCAATCTGATGTGCTTATAATTACGAGGTTCATAAGCAATTCTCATACACGTCATTATCACATAGGTTATACATATAATGGTATTTTGTACTGTCACACCACGCCAAGTCAACATTCCCGACAGGTTCACCTACCTAAAAATAGGTACCCGTCACAGTACCTACCTAATATTTAAACTGTTGAGATAATGGGACTACATGTCCTAATTCGACAGTCTAAATAAAGCACTAATACTACTAATACTAATACTAATATAATATCTCAAATCGTATGAAATTGCATTCCGTGTAACTGCAGCCTTAAAGTGTGTCCAAACATGGTCGAGCAGCCATCGATTGACGATGTGAATCTATGTTGTCGAGGCAGTGTGGACGGTTCAGTCGACATCGATTGACGGCCGGTCGACTATGTATAAATGCAGCCTTAGAAGAGAAAAATATTGATTCACCTCCGAATATGTATGAGAACACATTAATGACCAACCCCTTCGAGAAAGAGAAAGATATAAAGAAAGACGGAAGAAGTAAAAAAAAGAGAAGTTGAAGGAGGAGGAAGAGGAGGAGGAGAAAAAAAAGGAAAAAAACGCATCTCTCTCTCTCTCTCTCTCTCTCTCTCTCTCTCTCTCTCTCTCTCTCTCTCTCTCTCTCTCTCTCTCTCTTCTGCCTCTTTTTTTGTGTCCATTCTGCCAATTCTCTATCTCCTCCTTTCTCTCATTCTTCATTTTTTCATTTTTGTCTCCCACATCTCTTTATGCCCTCTTCTTCTTCTTCTTCTTCTTCGTCTTCTTCGTCGTCTTCTTCTTCTTCTTAATCTCCCCTTCTTATCACTATACCTACTTGTTGACCTAGTAACCAAAGTAGAACAAAGTAATACTAGACAAGGTCTCGATATTTCGAACATTGGAACCTTACTTGTACTATACTTGTCACACAAGTGATAAAACAGAGAGAGAGATAGAGAGAGAGAAGGAGAAAGAAAGAGAGAAGGAGAGAGAAAGAGAGCGAGAGAGAGCGAGAGAAAGAGAGAGAGAGAGAGAGAGAGAGAGGATTAAGACACGTCCTGATAATGTCACAAGTAGGAGAAAGAGAGAAAGAGAGGAAGAGGGAAGAGAAGAGATATGTGTGAGACAGGATTTATGGCTCAAAAGATTTCGAAGTTCGATTTGGAAACGAGAGAGAGAGAGAGAGAGCGAGAGAGAGAGAGAGAGAGAGAGAGAGAGAGAGAGAGAGAAAGAAAGAGACAGACAGGCAGACAGACAGACATCAGAGAGACAGACAGACAGGCAAACAGGCAGGCAGAGACAGACAGGCAGACAGACAGACATCAGAGAGACAGACAGACAGACAGGCAGACAGACAGAGAGACGAAATAAGTACGAAAGGCGAAATAGACGATGAGAGGAAGAGAAAGAGAGGAAAGAATGAGACCTTAAGCCGTGCAAATTCTGTCCGTCCTGTCCTTACTATCAAAAAGGGAAAAAAGAAAAGATGGAAGAAGAAAATGGAGAACACGTTCAAAAAGAATGGCAATAGTAGCTTGGAAGTTTTCGAAAAAAAAATATAAAAGAGAAGCTAAGACTTTTTCCGTACGGTGCAGGGAAAAAGGGATAAAAGGGTAAAAAGACAGGTTAGGAAAGGGGCGAAGGGGTAGGGATAAGGGATATAAGACAAGGTAGAAAAGGGGAAGAACGGAGACGGAAAATGGGATAAAGAGTGAAATACGGTAGAAAAGGGATAAGGGGGGGGAGAGAAAAAGGTATAAAAGAGGGAGGAAAGAATGATATAATGGAGGGAAATATTAGGTATAGTGAAACAGAAAAGGTACACTGAGTGGGAAAAGTGAAAAGACATGCGGGTAGGAACGAGTAATCTTGTCCTACTTCTTCTTCTTCTTCTTCTTCTTCTCCTTCTCCTCATCCTTTCTCCTAATACATCTTCTTCCTCCTCCCCTTCTTCCTCTCCTCCTCCTCCTCCTCCTCCTCCCATCTCCACAATGCTGAACCGTATTTATACCTAACTACCCGTCCAAAAGAATAGGAAACATCTTTCACCCGGAACTGGAATAAAGAAAGAGGAGGAGGAAGAAGAGAAAGAGGGAAAAGAGAAGAGGAGAAGGAGGATGAAGAGGGAAGAAAAATAAGAGGAAGAAGGATTAAATACTATCACGCACTTACCCTAAATACAGATCCAGGATTATGGTCACCCATCATTTGGTCACCCACCTGTAAAGAGTATCAAGGCCAACTACAAAGAGTACAAAATATGGCCAAATGGCAATCCAAAAAAAAAAAAAATCATAGCAATCTAAAAAAAATTGGACCGATTGCAATACTTTCATTACTAGTATAGCTTCGCTATAACTGTAGTAGGTAATAGAAAGTAAAAATCAACCCACCTAGGTACCATAGCTCCCTCCGTAATTTTCCAAGTTCAAAAGGGTTCGCCTTCATTTTCCACCATTTTGTTCCACCTCATGAAATATTTACAAAGAAAATTACAAATTTGTAACCCGCCCCCACTACCCAGACACCAAGGGTCAGTGGTGAGATAGGTATAGGTACTTGAGAACAAAAAATTCTGGGCAGATTAAATTTGTAACTTTTTCCTTTATCAACAGTTTTTTCATTGAAAAAAGAGCCAACTAGAAAACCGAAGAACAAGCTCTTAAGAGAGAGAGAGAGAGAGAGAGAGAGAGAGAGAGAGAAAGAGAGAGAGAGAGAGAGAGAGAGGGAGGGAGAGAGGGAGAGTTAACTGGTACTAAGAAATATTCCAAAATAATATTGTTCAAACATTCAAAAAGGTTGTCGGATTAAGGGAATTTAGGCCGTCGGATTAAGGATTTTACATGCAAAAACTGTCTCTAATTTTTTTTGCATTCTGGTGTAGATAAGTAGTTTTTTTTTCTTTCTTCCTTTCTTTCTCTCTCTCTCTCGCTCTCGCTCTCTCTCTCTCTCTCTCTCTCTCTCTCTCTCTCTTTATTCCTTGTGTGCGTATTCTAGTGGTTCGCTGACCTGTGAGGGACTCAAAAAATGCGTTCCTATACAGAACTCTTTTTTGTTCGGTCATACTGGGAATTTCACGGTTCTGTGCGCTGTAGATATTCAAATACAAAGGATCCGAAAAAAAAGGAGGAGATGAAAGAGAAGAAGAAAACGAAGAAGAAGAAATGACGAAGAATGAGGAATAAGAAGAATATGAAGGCGAAGAAGGAGAAGAACAAGAAATAGCATAAAAAGTAGAAGGACGAGAGAGAGAGTACTGCAAAAAAAAGAGGAGAAGAAGAAGAAGAAGAAGAAGAAGAAGAAGAAGAAGAAAAAGGACATGGATGAAGAAAGAAGAGCAAAGAAGAAATTAATGAAGGAGGAGGAGTGGAGAAAGTGGGTTTTAAAGAGAAAGAACAATTTCGTATTGACCCACAAAGACCACGAAAACGTTTACGGTAGACATAATACGAGTCCTTTGATGTTCTTTTCCACCTTTTTGCACCTAGTTAATAGGTATAAGGCAGGTACAGTAAGGTAGGTAAAATAGCTCCCTCCGTAATTTTCCAAGTTCAAAAGGGTTCGCCTTCATTTTCCACCATTTTATTCCACCTCATGAAATATTTACAAAGAAAATTACAAATTTGTAACCTCCCCCCCCTACCAAACATCAAAGGTCAGTGGTGTGAGATAGGTATACTTGAGAACAAAAAATTCTGGGCAGATTAAATTTGTAACTTTTCCTTTATCAACAGTTTTTCCATTGAAAAAAGAGCCAACTAGAAAACCGGAGAACAAGCTCTTAAGGAGAGAGAGAGGGAGAGAGAGAGAAAGAGAGAGAGAGAGAGCGAGAGGGGGGAGTGAGGGAGGGAGAGAGGGAGAGTTAACTGGTACTAAAAAATATTCCAAAATAATATTGTTCAAAACATTCAAAAAGGCTGTCGGATTAAGGGAATTTAGGCCGTCGGATTAAGGATTTTACATGCAAAAACTGTCTCTATTTTTTTTTGCATTCTAGTGTAGATACGCACACAAGAGAGAGAGAGAGAGAGAGAGAGAGAGAGAGAGAGAGAGAGAGAGAGAGAGAGAGGGAGGGAGGGAGAATTAACTGGTACTAAAAAATATTCCAAAATAATATTGTTCAAACATTGAAAAAGGTTGTCGGATTAAGGGAATTTAGGCCGTCGGATTAAGGATTTTACATGCAAAAACTGTCTCTCATTTTTTTGCCTTCTAGTGTATAGATAAGTAGTTTTTTTTTTCTTTCTTCCTTCTTTTCTCTCTCTCTCTCTCTCTCTCTCTTTATTCCTTGTGTGCGTATTCTAGTGGTTCGCTGACCTGTGAGGGACTCAAAAAATGCGTTCCTATACAGAACTCTTTTTTGTTCGGTCATACCGAGAATTTCACGGTTTTGTGCGCTGTAGATATTCAAATACAAAGGATCCGAAAAAAAAAAGGAGGAGATGAAAGAGAAGAAGAAAACGAAGAAGAAGAAATGACGAAGAATGAGGAATAAGAAGAATATGAAGGCGAAGAAGAAGAAAAAGAAAACGGCGAAGAAGGAGGAGAATAAGAAATAGCATAAAAAGTAGAAGGACAAGAGAGAGAGAGAGAGAGCACTGCAAAAAAGAGGAGGAGAAGAAGGAGGAGGAGAAGAAGAAGACGAAAAAGGACATGGATGAAGAAAGAAGAGCAAAGAAGGAATTAAGGAGGAGGAGTGGAGAAAGTGGGTTTTAAAGAGAAAGAACAATTTCGTATTGACCCACAAAGACCACGAAAAGGTTTACGGTAGACATAATACGAGTCCTTTGATGTTCTTTTCCACCTTTTTGCACCTAGTTAATAGGTATAAGGTGTAGGTACAGTTAGGTAGGTAAAGAAACGTAGGTCAGGGCCGTATCCACAGGATTTTGCCGAGGGTCACTGATGGACGGGGAGGGGGGGGGATAAAATTCCATACCTCGGCTGGGATTGAACCCACGCCCCCCTGTTTACCAGGCGAGCGCCTTGACCACTACACCACCGAGGTAGGTTTTTACAACTAACTCACTCACTCACTCACTCACTCACTCAATCACTCACTCACTCAATCACTCACTCACTGACTCACTCACTCACTCACTCACTCACTCACTCACTCATTCACTCAGTCTTTACAAACTCAGTCTGTTTCAGAATTTTCGTGTCTAGACAGCCAAAAAAAAAAATCATTTGCCGGCACCTCGGAATTATCCATTATAAAAAGCCTATCAAACTCGTCATCAATCGATAGCTGTGAATCAAATAATAGGAACGTAATTAAACTTGGTGTACCTTCCTAAAACAAGACATACTTTGCAGTGGGACCTAAATTTGGACTTCATACCAAGAAGAAGTAATATCCGAGTCCACGAACTTATCAAACGGCCCGTGTACCTTTACGAAATCGCCCTACCTTTTAACGCCTACAAACTAAAAATACTACAATGTCAAATGGTATTACCGTATCCATGATAGCCATTACCGTGTTTCCTCCACCAAAATCCTTTGGTGTTCCAGTCAATGTCGATGGTCGTTCGACTTTAGGGTATAGACGTACCTTTTTGTTTGGTTCGGGAGGGTCGAAGGGTGGGGGGGGGGGATTGGCGGGCCCCCTCAACTCCAATTTTTCGGAGTCTGACGTACATTTTAAAGGAGAAAAATGGAGCTCGGCAACCCACCCTAAATACAGCCCTGACGTAGGTACTGTAGGAAGGTAAGAGGTAAGTACTGTTGGGTTAGGTAGAGCTAGATAGGGAGGGTACTTTCCTTCATAAATAATTTATTTGAGCATACTCTCCTTTCTTTCTGAGCAGTTCTTGCTTTCTGTGTAATTTTCGGCCTTTGTAGTTGGTGTTGTGGATAGACCCTTTGAAGGTAGTGTGTGGATTAGGAGGCTCTTTTGTTGCCTCAAATTATTATAATATTGCTTTTACTTTTTTAAATTGCTTTTTAAGGTGTTAATGCACAATAAATTAACATTGACATCATTAACAATGAGAGTGCGGTGTAGGTATCTAAGTGTTTTGAATCTGGATTTTGGATGCGACTCATTTCTTCCATTCTCCCAAAATTCAAGTTGTATAAAGTCTAAACACACTTGAAACCAAGGTTTTCCAACTTTTTGGTTCCAAGTTTGTCTGCCGTTGGTAGGCAATGAAATTCCAAAAAGTTCAGCGCAAAGTTGAGCTCGCCAGTCATTTATTAAGTGCTCAAAGTCTTTCGAGCTGTAAATGGATGAATCTATGGAATTTTAGATGGATTGAAAATATTTCTGATAAGTCTTAACGAGGGCTAAACTAGGTAGTCCACGAGTATCAAGTACTCCAAGAAGAGTCAAAATCCAAACCCCTCCCAACTTTCCAACTCTCTCAAGTCTCAAGTGTTCAAAACATTGAACTCAACAAGAGCTTTCAGTAGAAACTCTGAATAGAAGAGCTTTCGAAACAAAGCTTTTCCCGAACTTTACATCGGAAGCTGGGAGCAAGTTTTCCATTTACGAACTTTCGAATAGTTTCAACTTTCAACTCATTCCACTCGATTTTCATTGTCGATTCCTCTGAACCCTTCTCCAATCCTGGCCCAAACCTCCTCCTATCGAAGTCGGAACACGTGTTCTATCCAGGGCCAACTCGTCGTCTATTTTGGAGTAGCAACCTCTGTTGAGCTGTGTCCTCAAATAGTCGACACCGCGCCTTTGATCGATCGTCAATCGATGTCGAATGAAACCGTACACTGCTTCGACAACATATATCGAAGGTCGACCGACGGCTTCGACTATGTATGGATACAGTTTTAGAGAGAATTTCCAAATTGGGGACCGAATGCTCCGCTCTCTAGGACCCTAGCCCTCCTTGGCCCTGAGGATATTTATCCCACTTCTGAATCCCTCCTATCCCCTCCCTCTCCTCTCTAAACATCCCGCTCTCTTTCCCTCGGAGGACTTTCACCCCATTTTTACAACTCTCTCTCTCTTTCTCTTCGGTTTAGGCCCATATCTTGGGTTTCCCTTCCTCTTCTGTCTAGCCTTATAATAATTATGTCAATCCTATCTAAATCCCACTCCAGTACTATCTAGATGGTGAGACTCAGGTCATAAGTCCCACAGTACCCTCGCACTAAAATCCCCCACCCTCCGACTCTTGGGTTTCCCTTCCTCTTCTGTCTAGCCTTATAATAATTATGTCGATCCTATGTAAATCTCACTCCAGTCCTATCTAGATGGTGAAACTCAGGTCACAAGTCCCACAGTACCCTCGCACTAAAATCCCCCACCCTCCGATATTACCTATCGCTTTTATCCCACTTCTTCATTCCCATCCCTCTTCTATGGAAGCCCACTTATCTCTCCTAAATAAACGCTCCCTCCCAAACATTACAATGTAAATTCCCACCCTTTTAGAACTGTCCGACTTACAGTTGAGAAGTTGCGGTTCCCCTCCATGCGCTTCCATCGGACTTCCCAGTTGACGTGGACTGTAAACGTTCCCTCCCAAATACAATGTAAATTCCCACCCCTTCTTTACATCCACGGCACTTTAACACCCCCTAGTGCAGAGGGATGATAGTTATGTGGATGCTCTTGAAAATAACGTGAAAATGAAGCGATAATGATGTTGATGATTTTAGCATTTTAGTTTGGTAGTATGGAAAGATAAATCTAGTATGATAATACCTACATAAATACTACATAGTATACTTTATAGGCGATATTGGTATGGTACCTAAAGATAAATTTAGTTTGAAGTATGATGATCGTTCGTATGAGATAATGGTAGTTGTATTTTGTGAGTGGTGATATTGGTATGGTACCAAAAGATAAATTTAGTTTGAAATATGATGATCGGTTGTATGAGATAATGGTAGTTGTATTTTGTGAGATAATGAGTTAGGTATGGGATAATAATAGTAGAGAATAATAATTATGAGTTAGGTACCTTCCTCCTTCTTCATTCACTTTGTTAATTGTTATCCCAATTGCATTGGGCTCGGCATTTCCCTCCCCCCTCCACATTCACCTTTTAAGTCCCCTGTATAGCCCCTCTCTCTCTCTCTCTCTCTCTCTCTCTCTCTCTCTCTCTCTCTCTCTCTCTCTCTCTCGCCGTTTTCACTTCATCTCATATTTCATCACAATATTTTTAACCTTTCTTCTTCTTCTTCTTCTTCTTCTTCTCTTTTTTCAACCTGGAATATCTTTTTACAGTGTCGACCTAATGGTATGAAAATGGTCAATCGTTATTATGTCACTAGTGGTAGTGCTGTCACAATTTATTCTTGTAATTGTCACGATACCTATGTCAAAATTTAATAATAAAGCACAATAAAATTAAGTAGGTACTACTATTACTAATACTATTATACAGTCATCGAGATGTTAGAAATTTTTTAAACTAAATCCTCCCAAATTTTTATTGATTTATTTACACTCTAAGCAGCAAGGCCATGTGTGATGGAAAAAAAATATTACAGGATTTTCAGGTAACTGTTTCTCTTAAGAAACTGGAGGACTTCTTTCAGGGTTCCTTCGTCGTCTTTCAGAATGTCTGAGATGCTGGCCGACGAGAAGCTGGGGGTGTGAAACGCATATTTCTACAAGAGATCAGGATATGCTCGATTGTCGTGGGTCCTTGGCAGTGTTGACACATTGGACACTCTTCTCTTGTGAAGAGGTGAGAGTGGGTTATCTTGGAGTGGTCCACTCTCAGCCTTATCCAATCGGGATTTTCTGTTCGATGTTTTCCATTGATATAATTATACCTACCGAGTTCTTAATTTTTCTCAGTTTGTTTTCATTTGGACTAATATTAACCCATTTGGTATTTCATTCTTCCAGGGATTTTTTCTTCATGGTCTCTCAAATTTTCAACCTTGAAATTTTACGTATAGTTTGACAGTTTTCAGAGTCGAGTCGAACATCTTACCGCACGGTGGAGCCAGTCTTTATCTTAGTTATCTTGGAGCAAACTTTGTCCTAAACAGATATAAGATTCGTCCTTGGAACGGCAATCCTGTTCTCCTTCTCTCTTGTTCCAGTCCCCTCTGTTAAATTTCTTGGGAAAAAAAGGAAAAGAAAGAATATATTTTCTGGTCCTTCGGGCCGGATAGGTATTTATTTTCTGGTCCTAACAGGCCGGATATTAGTGTCAAAATTTAATAATAAAGCACAAGATTTCGGGATGACAAGACCTCCGTTGTTCCAGTCCCCTCTGTTAAACCTCTTGGGAAAAAAGGAAAAGAAAGAATATATTTTCTGGTCCTAACGGGCCGGATATTATAGAACAAAAGTATTTATCGCACCCTGTATACGCAAAATAGAATTAAAATTGAAAAGAGCGCACGGCGCGCTTCTTTGTTTTTCTCAGCGCGCCCCGCGCCTCCTTTGCAGTCCTCATTATTTCGTTTGTTATGAAAGCGTAATTAGTGAAATATTTCTCTCCCTTCTCCTCCTCCTCCTTCTTCTTCTTCTTCTCCTCCTCCTTCATCCTCTCCCTCTCTTCCTCCTTCTTGTCCTACTTCTTTCCTTCTTCTTCTTCTTCTCCTCCTCCTTCATCCTCTCCCTCTCTTCCTCCTTCTTGTCCTACTTCTTCTTCTTCTTCTTCTTCTTCTCCTTCTCCTCATCCTTTCTCCTAATACATCTTCTTCCTCCTCCCCTTCTTCCTCTCCTCCTCCTCCTCCTCCTCCTCCCATCTCCACAATGCTGAACCGTATTTATACCTAACTACCCGTCCAAAAGAATAGGAAACATCTTTCACCCGGAACTGGAATAAAGAAAGAGGAGGAGGAAGAAGAGAAAGAGGGAAAAGAGAAGAGGAGAAGGAGGATGAAGAGGGAAGAAAAATAAGAGGAAGAAGGATTAAAAGGTGGAGAAGAGATACCGTGAGGAGAAGAAGAAGAAAAAGAGAAGGAAAAAGTGGAGGAGAAGAAGAGGGATAGGAGAAGGAAGAAGAAGGAGGGAAGAGAAATGGAAGAGAAAGAGGAGAATTAAAAGGTGGAGAAGAGATACCGTGCAAAGGCAGATTTTGAATCTTCTTTTACTCCTCCCCATCGTCCTCCTCCTCCTCCTCCTCCTCCTCCTCCTCCTTCTTCTCTTCCTCCTCCTTTTTCTTCATTTTCTTCAACGCATTTCCGGAGGCATTAAAAATCTCCCCCCGCTACTCCGGGTAAAATGAAAAATTAAGGAAAATGATTTCATCCTCGAAAATTAATTTTAATTCCTCGAATTGAGGCATGCACGTGGGCGTGAAATTTAATTATTTAATAAAAGATTAATTATTTAATAAAATATTTATAATTAATATTATTTTCAAAGAATAATGAAACTGGGGAGGAAGTTTGTGGAAGCTTTTTGGGGATTTTGAAAGACAGATATCAAACTTCTGAAAGCTTCCTTTTTCCTTACCTTCTCTTGTTTTTATTCACCTTTCCTGCCCTTCTGCATTGACAGATTTGAAAGAGAAAATATTGTAGATACGAGGGTCGTTTGATAAGTTCGTGGACTCGGATACTTCTTGGTATGAAGTCCAAATTTAGGTGCCACTGCAAAGTATGTCTTGTTTCTTCCGATCTTATAATTATTATTATTTTCAAAGAATAATGAAACTGGGGAGGAAGTTTGTGGAAGCTTTTTTGAAAGACAGATCAAACTTCTGAAAGCTTCCTTCTTCCTTTCCTCCTCTCGTTTTTATTCACCTTTTCTGCCCTTCTGCATTGACGGATTTGAAAGAGAAAATATTGTAGATACCTTTACGAAATCGCCCTACCTCTTTACGCCTACAAACTAAAAATACTACAATGTCAAATGGTACCTATTACCGTATCCATGATAGTCATTACCGTGTTTCCCCCCACCAAAACCCTTTGGTGTTCCAGTCAATGTCGATGGTCGTTCGACTTTAGGGTAGACTATGTATTGTTTCGAATAGTTTCAACTTTCAACTCATTCCACTCGATTTTCATTGTCGATTCCTCTGAACCCTTCTCCAATCCTGGCCCAAACCTCCTTCTATCGAAGTCGGAACACGTGTTCTATCCAGGGCCAACTCACCTATCCTGTCTTCCTTCTCTCTTCAATTTCGGGACGATAAGACCATAGCAGTTACAGTTCCCTCTGTCAAACCTCTTTAAAAAAAATCTCCTGGAATTCCTGGAAGTAATTATTGGTTAGTAATGTACCAGGCTTCGGGCCTTAGATGTCGGAGCAAATTGGTTGCTGGCCATGATGCAGTTTTCTTGACAAAGTTTTCTCCACAGTTTTTTACAGTCGAAGAAGAACGACCTCTTTGGTTCTCTTGTGTTGGATTTGATCGAGAGGGAATAAAAAAAGCTAAGTGTTGTGCATGTACTTCATTCGATTTTGGGCCCCATCGGGCCTTTAGGTGCCCCTAAGTATCCTTTCCCTGAATAGGCAAGTTCTAATTCAAAATAAGTTCTATACGCATCTGAAAGAGTTCTAATTCTGAATTAGTTTTTTTTTATTATTATTATTATTTTTTTTTAACAAGTTTCCATTTATATGTATTTGATCGACAAAAAACTCAGAACATACATTTTTCTTATAAATGGTATACCCACCCGTATAAGCAGAGCTTGTTCCGCGGATGGGGAAGCTTGTGCCAGTTCTAATATTGTGAATGAGTTTTTTTTTTTAAGTATAAGTTCTAGTTCTAATTTTATTGTCTAATACATTCCACTGAACTAGTAATAGATGAATGGACTGAAGAAGAACTGTTGAACACACATCATTTTCTTTCCAAGAAAACCAAGAAGACAGGGAGAGATATTTACCTAGAATGAGAGAGAGAGAGAGAGAGAGAGAGAGAGAGAAAGAGAAGGAATAAG
>NW_007379155.1:0-1888 GCF_000475195.1 Diaphorina citri | reverse complement strand
AATCAGTAAATTACTCACTACTTACTTAGTTTACCTAAAATTACCTTACATCTTCTGGTAATTTAGACAGAATAATCAACATAGAAAATCTGAACTGAACACTTTCTTGAGAGTTCTCGCTCCGGAGAAAACTTGAGAAAAAATGAGAAACAGAGAAACCGAAACAACTAAGAAAATTCAGGGAAAAACAAAGAGGAAAAAAAAAAAAAAAAACTAAAACTTTGCAAACTAACACGATATGCATGCTGCATACTTATTTGACATGACGGCGTACTTTTTACTTTCCTCATCCTATACCCTATGCAACGCTTGGCGGTATTTTGACCGCTTTTTGGCGGTTTTCGACGGATTTTTGCGGTTTTTTAGCTATACTGACTAAACGGTTAGAGATATTGCAAAAGTTAGAATCGAAGAACCCCCAAATAAGCACCATTCAATAGGATAAGGAAAGTCGTGTGATGTTCACACCAGATTTTTTTTTTTTTTCCTTCTTTTTTTTCGAAAAAGCTCGGATTTTAAAAGGTTATTACAACCTTTTCAGCACAAGTTTCACTTTTTTTTCGTATGAGACTGACGGGCAGGACGGATTAGTAGGAAGGTAACTACTTGATTACCTACCTCTGAACTTCCTGGAAAAGTTTTGCTGACATGCTAAGTTGATGGATAAGTAATTGTAATTAGGTAACGTGTGGAAGTTTTAACACATTGCTGGGGGAAAAACTAGGTGGGACCCTTTGGTGGATTTTTTGCAGTAGTTTAGAATTCCATATTATAGTTTTGGAAAACAATATCTAAGTACAATAACTGTCTTGGTATCTTAAGTCTAAAACTAATTTTGACTTCTCATAACTTCTGCTTATTTTCTTATTTTTTTGCTAATTATGTTGTAAAAATGCAGGATATTGCAATATATGTACTTGTACCTACTAGCGATAACTTGACTTTTTTTCAGCAAAAACCAAACGCAATAGTTTTCCTCTCTTAAGCTCCTGGAATTGCCAGCCTAGTTAGCTTAGTTGGTAGTGCGTCTGCCTTGTAAGCGCTAGGCCGCGGATTTTCGCCCGGGCGGATTTTATCCTGATGTGGTATAATATTCATTCTCGGAACGGCTGGCTTTCTCCTATCCTGTCTCCCTTCTCTCTTCGATTTCGGGACGATAAGACCATAGCAGTTACAGTTCCCTCTGTCAAACCTCTTTAAAAAAAAAAATCTCCTGGAATTCCTGGAAGTAATTATTGGTTAGTAAAGTACCGGGCTTCGGGCCTTAGATGTCTGAGCAAATGGGTTGCTGATGGCCATGATGCAGTTTTCTTGACAAAGTTTTCTCCACAGTTAATTTTTTACAGTCGAAGAAGAACGACCTCTTTGGTTCTCTTGTGTTGGATTTGATCGAGAGAAAATAAAGAAGCTAAGTGTTGTGCATGTACTTCATTCGACTCGGGGGCCTTTAGATGCCCCTAAGTATCCTTTTCCTGAATAGGCAAGTTCTAATTCAAAATAAGTTCTATATACGCATCTGAAACAGTTCTAATTCTGAATGAGTTTTTTTTTTTTTTTTTTTTACTAAATAATGTCCAAAGGACTTTTATTTATTAATACAATCTAGTGTTTTTTTTTTTTTTTTTTTTAAGTTTAAGTTCTAGTTCTAATTTTCTAATACATTCCACTGAACTAGTAATGGATGAATGGACTGAAGAAGAACTGTTGAACACAATTTGCCCGCATCATTTTCTTTCCAAGAAAACCAAGAAGACAGGGAAAGATATTTACCTAGAATGAGAGAGAGAGAGAGAGAGAGAGAGAAAGAGAAATAGAAGGAATAAGAGAAAGAAGACCAATTATCAGGGAGATAGGTAAATGAACAAAGAGAAGAGAGAGAGAGAGAGAG
>NW_007379154.1:62882-65775 GCF_000475195.1 Diaphorina citri | reverse complement strand
GTGGGCTTTGAATCTGGAGGTTAGTAGTTCGAGTCCATCTCATTCACTCGAAAGAAGTTATAGTCCCAGCTCACAAGTGTTTCCTTAGAGAACGTCAAAAACATAAAAACGGACATATAAATCGTATACAGATGACGTATTTTAAAATTCACTAAAATTTAGCCTCTTATTTAGTGGATTCCGTATCCTTAGTAGATTGGGCGATCTATTGGAATCATCGAGAATTTCAATTCTGGGCCATCTAGTGTAGATTCTGTTCGTACAACCAGAAGGTGTTCGTTTGGGAAATGCAAGAGCAGGAGGAAGAAGAAGTGCCCATCACTCCTCTGCAGTACTATGACAACAAGCCCACCATTGACGAGCTGCTGAATAAACCGGATGGACTTATGTATATCATTGACGATGCCACTCGGAGCAAGGAGGACGGAGTGGAGTATATCATACGTAAGTTATTACTAACTCTCGTAAGTAGGTAATTGAAGTTATTTATCCCCAGGAAAAGCAGGGGGTTTGTTGCTTTCTTGACTTGTTGATAGGGGTAATGCCCCATATTCATTTTTACAAATTAACTGTGTTTTCCTAATAATTTGGTAATGTGTTATCTTCATGATTAATAAATTAGGTTCAAATCAACCACAACCATCGATATTAATTTAGTAAATCAGATGAAAGACCAGGCATTCAAAATTCCGTCACCTCTACAAACCCAATCTCAGCTGGTACCTGGTCTCGCTTCTCTTTCAGAAACCATCACCAACTCTCCCAAGGGCCCGCGGATCAAGATGGCCAACTCGAAAGACTTCTGCGTGGCGCACTACACGGGCAAAGTCACGTACGAGACTCGCAACATCCCGCGCAAGAACCGCGACTTCCTTCCGCCGGAAATGATCGAGACTCTCCGAAGTTCTCACAACGGCATCGTGAAGCAGCTGTTCTCCAATCAGCTGACGAGGAGTGGCAACTTGACCTTGACCTCGGATCAGAATGTGCTTGCCGCCACTGGGAAGAAGAAGAGATGGGGAGCCGCTTTAGTTGGGTCCGACAGTACTAAACTGCGGGTAAGAAAATGTTAGTAGTATACGTACGTCGTCATTTAGAAGCTGAAAAGAACCGTGTTTGCACTGTCCTAACTCAACAGTGATCAGGTGATCAAGATCGGCTTAAAGCCTAAACTAAGTAGAATCGATCAACATCACTGTATAGGAAGCCTTAAGAAAACAGTGTCCAAAACATCAAATTATAGACGGGACAAGAGTTTTAAAAACGGCAGTATGGACAAGAGTTGACAAAGTGAACTCAAATATGGACAACAAAATAAACTCATCTTTCCATAATTTCGGTTTCAGCGATACAACACGGAGTCGCGCGGCGAATTCTCGCAGACGCGCCGCATGCGAACCGCAAGCTCCGTATTCCGTGCGTCGAGTTTGGAAATTCTCAAGGCCATGACCGGAGGCGGCACTAAGTTTGTCCGTTGTATTCGGGCGGACCTGTCTGGAACCCCGGGCGGTTGGCAATCCGAAGTGGTGAAGCAGCAGATCCGAGCCTTGGGTGTGGTGGACACAGCCCGCGCCAGACAGAAAGGATACTCGTGCCGGGTCACCTTTGCCGATTTCATACAGAGGTGAGTTTGATCAGAGTTCAGCTAGTTGGACATTTCCAACTAGTTTGGTTGAAATAGAAGGGGGAACGTAAACAATCCCGGTGCTCCTTAGCAAGAAAACAGAGGGTTCTTAGAGGGTTTCAGCAGCCATTATACGTACATGGCCACAGCAGATAAAACAGAGGGTTGTTCATTTCATAAAAGTACTGCTCTGCTCCGGCTACCAAAATGCCAAAGCCAAAATGGTCTGTCCCGCAAAAGATCTAGAAATGTAGAAATACCTTTTCTTGGTTAATAAATCTGTCTCTTTTGGTCAATTTTGACATTGTATCTTCTAATTTATTTTCTCCTCTTGTTCCAGATATCGATTCCTTGCGTTCGATTTCGATGAGCCGGTGGATGTCACCAAAGAGAACTGTCGCCTCCTACTGATTCGACTGAAGATGGAAGGCTGGATGATTGGAAAGAGCAAGGTGTTCTTGCGATACTACAACGAGGAGTATTTGGCCAGGTACGTACACAAAAAGCCCACTTGGGTGTAGGGGGGCAAACAGCCCTAAAAGTTGGGTTAAGCTTTATTTGGCCAGGTATGAAAACCGATTTTGCACGTTCTCAACCGATTTTTCCCTTTTTATGCAGATTGTTACACGAGTTAACTATGTATGTAGATATGTCTGTACCTATGTATTGTCCTAAGGATTTCATAAATGCTTATTTGGCATTAACTATCATTTAATCCATCTCAATATTTCTTTATCTTACAATTCATCATTTGTCATCAACAAAGTTCAAACCATTGTGAGGACTTCTGCTTGTTCTTTTCGAGCAGAGAGCTAAGCTGGTTAGGGTTAGCTGTTCTCCCTGTTTCTCTATTTTGTCAACACCTTTCGGCTATAGCTAAAGCCGCTACAACAACAAAGTTCAAACAATTTTACAACACTATCCACTCTCCAGGTTGTACGAGACTCAAGTGAAGAAGATCGTCAAGGTTCAATGTATGATGAGAACATTCCTTGCTCGTAAGCGTGTTGCTCCAAAACTGGCAAGTCGTCAAGCGTCCAGAGATTCTGCTGATGGTAAGTTTAGTCGGGGCTGCTCCGTAGACGCAACCTAAATCAGCAGAACCCGAAAGCAGACACACTCGGAGAAAATTTGGACAGCCATTCGCATTCCGTCAACCTTTGGGGGTGATTGACGTGAACCTTTGGGGGTTAACTTTAAGAATCTTTCCTCTGTAGGAAAAAATTGGAATTTTTGATTTATCCCATTTTATTTTATTTTATTTTTTTT
>NW_007379154.1:42371-61819 GCF_000475195.1 Diaphorina citri | reverse complement strand
AAAAAAAATAAAATAAAATAAAATGGGATAAATCAAAAATTCCAATTTTTTCCTACAGAGGAAAGATTCTTAAAGTTAACCCCCAAAGGTTCACGTCAATCACCCCCAAAGGTTGACGGAATGCGAATGGCTGTCCAAATTTTCTCCGAGTGTGTCTGCTTTCGGGTTCTGCTGATTTAGGTTGCGTCTACGGAGCAGCCCCGACTAAACTTACCATCAGCAGAATCTCTGGACGCTTGACGACTTGCCAGTTTTGGAGCAACACGCTTACGAGCAAGGAATGTTCTCATCATACATTGAACCTTGACGATCTTCTTCACTTGAGTCTCGTACAACCTGGAGAGTGGATAGTGTTGTAAAATTGTTTGAACTTTGTTGTTGTAGCGGCTTTAGCTATAGCCGAAAGGTGTTGACAAAATAGAGAAACAGGGAGAACAGCTAACCCTAACCAGCTTAGCTCTCTGCTCGAAAAGAACAAGCAGAAGTCCTCACAATGGTTTGAACTTTGTTGATGACAAATGATGAATTGTAAGATAAAGAAATATTGAGATGGATTAAATGATAGTTAATGCCAAATAAGCATTTATGAAATCCTTAGGACAATACATAGGTACAGACATATCTACATACATAGTTAACTCGTGTAACAATCTGCATAAAAAGGGAAAAATCGGTTGAGAACGTGCAAAATCGGTTTTCATACCTGGCCAAATAAAGCTTAACCCAACTTTTAGGGCTGTTTGCCCCCCTACACCCAAGTGGGCTTTTTGTGTACGTACCTGGCCAAATACTCCTCGTTGTAGTATCGCAAGAACACCTTGCTCTTTCCAATCATCCAGCCTTCCATCTTCAGTCGAATCAGTAGGAGGCGACAGTTCTCTTTGGTGACATCCACCGGCTCATCGAAATCGAACGCAAGGAATCGATATCTGGAACAAGAGGAGAAAATAAATTAGAAGATACAATGTCAAAATTGACCAAAAGAGACAGATTTATTAACCAAGAAAAGGTATTTCTACATTTCTAGATCTTTTGCGGGACAGACCATTTTGGCTTTGGCATTTTGGTAGCCGGAGCAGAGCAGTACTTTTATGAAATGAACAACCCTCTGTTTTATCTGCTGTGGCCATGTACGTATAATGGCTGCTGAAACCCTCTAAGAACCCTCTGTTTTCTTGCTAAGGAGCACCGGGATTGTTTACGTTCCCCCTTCTATTTCAACCAAACTAGTTGGAAATGTCCAACTAGCTGAACTCTGATCAAACTCACCTCTGTATGAAATCGGCAAAGGTGACCCGGCACGAGTATCCTTTCTGTCTGGCGCGGGCTGTGTCCACCACACCCAAGGCTCGGATCTGCTGCTTCACCACTTCGGATTGCCAACCGCCCGGGGTTCCAGACAGGTCCGCCCGAATACAACGGACAAACTTAGTGCCGCCTCCGGTCATGGCCTTGAGAATTTCCAAACTCGACGCACGGAATACGGAGCTTGCGGTTCGCATGCGGCGCGTCTGCGAGAATTCGCCGCGCGACTCCGTGTTGTATCGCTGAAACCGAAATTATGGAAAGATGAGTTTATTTTGTTGTCCATATTTGAGTTCACTTTGTCAACTCTTGTCCATACTGCCGTTTTTAAAACTCTTGTCCCGTCTATAATTTGATGTTTTGGACACTGTTTTCTTAAGGCTTCCTATACAGTGATGTTGATCGATTCTACTTAGTTTAGGCTTTAAGCCGATCTTGATCACCTGATCACTGTTGAGTTAGGACAGTGCAAACACGGTTCTTTTCAGCTTCTAAATGACGACGTACGTATACTACTAACATTTTCTTACCCGCAGTTTAGTACTGTCGGACCCAACTAAAGCGGCTCCCCATCTCTTCTTCTTCCCAGTGGCGGCAAGCACATTCTGATCCGAGGTCAAGGTCAAGTTGCCACTCCTCGTCAGCTGATTGGAGAACAGCTGCTTCACGATGCCGTTGTGAGAACTTCGGAGAGTCTCGATCATTTCCGGCGGAAGGAAGTCGCGGTTCTTGCGCGGGATGTTGCGAGTCTCGTACGTGACTTTGCCCGTGTAGTGAGCCACGCAGAAGTCTTTCGAATTGGCCATCTTGATCCGAGGGCCCTTGGGTGAGTTGGTGATGGTTTCTGAAACAAAAGCGAGCCCAGGTACCAGGTGAGATTGGGTTTGTAGAGGTGACGGAATATTCGACGCTTTGTCTTTTATATATTTTACTGTACAGATCGATGATTGTAATCATGAAGAAAATACGTAATCATGAAGATAGTACGTACTTACATAATCAAATTATTAGAACACAGTTAGTTTTTTTTTTTTTTTTTTTTTAATAAAACCCCTCAATAAAGTACCTAATTGAAGTTATAAATACTATCACTTAAGACTATTTGAATCGTTTACCTGCTGACAGAAGTAGGTCAGATCTTGAAGCCTTTGCGCTCTGTACAGAAGTAACACCTGGAACATGGACTTGGCTTTCCATTTCTTACCCTTGATTGACCAAGGCAAACGAATGTCTGAACAGCACATCGCTTTCATCTTGAAGGAAATCATCACGGTAAGAACTGAACAAAATAAGGGTAATAGAAAGTAAAAAATCAATCTAAAATTCCAGTGAAAAGGAATGTGTCTGGATTTAAATACGCTCTATGAGATCGACAATCGACAAAAATGAATATACGAGTAGGTACCTAACCTAAAAGGATTGCACTCATTGACTGTTTCCATATTTACCGTTCTGTTGAAATTATTAGACAGTTTTTGCAACCAAAATTTGAGCTATTTAACATTATTCGACGAAAACTCGCTTCTGCGCATGTGCAAGCGACTGGCAGACTGGATTGTCAACGTGATCAACCTGAAACTGTCCCTGGTCAGAGCTATTTTGTGAGTATTTAATTAAGGTAGTGTGGTTGTCTTGAACGAAATTACCTAGAATATTATAGTAAAACTTTGAACTACATAAATATGTACCTACATCTTTCTGACTGAAAAACATTCAGTTTCTATTGGAGCAGCAGTGATCTAATTTCGAGTAGTCAACTCACGTGACGTGATTCTAGTGTGTTTCTACCTTTACTTACATGGGTATCCTTTCGTTGCATCCCTACCATCCCTGGGAGTGCTAAAAGCAGTAGAAGGGTCCTTATGATCTTCTGAAGGCGACTGGCAGACTGGATTGTCAACGTGATCAACCTGAAACTGTCCCTGGTCAGAGCTATTTTGTGAGTATTTAATTAAGGTAGTGTGCTTGTCTTGAACGAAATTACCTAGAATATTATAATAAAACTTTGAACTACATATTATGTACCTACATCTTTCTGACTGAAAAACATTCAGTTTCTATTGGAGCAGCAGTGATCTAATTTCGAGTAGTCAACTCACGTGACGTGATTCTAGTGTGTTTCTACCTTTACTTACATGGGTATCCTTTCGTTGCATCCCTACCATCCCTGGGAGTGCTAAAAGCAGTAGAAGGGTCCTTATGATCTTCTGAAGTCAAGTTTGCCAAAATAATAATATAAATCAATATTCAACTCTGCATTTCAGCGGTGACAAGCACTGCGTGGGGATTCTGGACATGTTCGGGTTCGAGTGCTATCAGAAGAACGAAATGGAGCAGCTGTTCGTGAATACACTCAACGAACAACTCCAATACATACCTAAATGATTTAACAAAAAATGTTTTAGGTAAATTTGTCCGTAAAATTTTCGAATCTTTAAAAATAACATAACCTACACAGACTTGAACTTTTAAAACAATAAAATTGTATGAACGCCTGGTAATAGCTTTGATTATGCAATGTGGTGGGCTTATAAGTAAGAGGCAAATAGCCCACTCTGAGGCTTGAGTAAAGAGCCAAACTACTCTAAAAGTTTTAAACCCAGAAATTGGGATTTTTGGAAAATACCCGTGGTGCCCTTTGTACACACAGTATAGAAAATATTTTTACCTACACAGACTTGAACTTTTAAAACAATAAAATTGTATGAACGCCTGGTAATAGCTTTGATTATGCAATGTGGTGGGCTTATAAGTGAAGAGGCAAAAAGCCCACTCTGAGGCTTGAGTAAAGAGCCAAACAACTCTAAAAGTGTTAAACCCAGAAATTGGGATTTTTGGAAAACACCCGTGGTGCCCTTTGTACACACAGTATAGAAAATATTTTAACACTAAAGGTACTAGGTACCTATACCTACCTATGCAGATACCCCATATTATAGCTAGGTAGGCATCTGTCAGTAGGTAGGTTACATGATATTTTTATCGGGCAAACTCTTTACAAATTCAGTGTTTGTAACAAGATAGATAGTTGAAACAATTTCAGTTGCGAATCCAATTGATAACTTTTAACACTTCCAACTGCGCGTAAAACAGTCGATTAGATATTTTAGTTCCCACAAAATGGTGTGATAACTAATAACTACCACAGTACCTGTGTAGAAGCAATCCCTTAGGTACTACCTCGATGAGAACTATTGGATTATGCCCAGAAAAAAATACGAATACGGTAAGACTTTTTCAAATACCTACCTGTATAATCTTCTGAAGTCAAGTTTGCCAAAATAATAATATAAATCAATATTCAACTCTGCATTTCAGCGGTGACAAGCACTGCGTGGGGATTCTCGACATGTTCGGGTTCGAGTGCTATCAGAAGAACGAAATGGAGCAACTGTTCGTGAATACACTCAACGAACAACTCCAGTATTCTGAGGGTGACATCAGGTTCCGCCTCAAAAAAAAAAAAAAATAATAATAATAAAAAAAAAAAAATAAAATGGGATAAATCAAAAATTCCAATTTTTTCCTACAGAGGAAAGATTCTTAAAGTTAACCCCCAAAGGTTCACGTCAATCACCCCCAAAGGTTGACGGAACGCGAATGGCTGTCCAAATTTTCTCCGAGTGTGTCTGCTTTCGGGTTCTGCTGATTTAGGTTGCGTCTACGGAGCAGCCCCGACTAAACTTACCATCAGCAGAATCTCTGGACGCTTGACGACTTGCCAGTTTTGGAGCAACACGCTTACGAGCAAGGAATGTTCTCATCATACATTGAACCTTGACGATCTTCTTCACTTGAGTCTCGTACAACCTGGAGAGTGGATAGTGTTGTAAAATTGTTTGAACTTTGTTGTTGTAGCGGCTTTAGCTATAGCCGAAAGGTGTTGACAAAATAGAGAAACAGGGAGAACAGCTAACCCTAACCAGCTTAGCTCTCTGCTCGAAAAGAACAAGCAGAAGTCCTCACAATGGTTTGAACTTTGTAGATGACAAATGATGAATTGTAAGATAAAATAATATTGAGATGGATTAAATGATAGTAAATGTCAAATAAGCATTTATGAAATCCTTAGGACAATACATAGGTACAGACATATCTACATACATAGTTAACTCGTATAACAATCTGCATAAAAAGGGAAAAATCGGTTGAGAACGTGCAAAATCGGTTTTCATACCTGGCCAAATAAAGCTTAACCCAACTTTTAGGGCTGTTTGCCCCCCTACACCCAAGTGGGCTTTTCGTGTACGTACCTGGCCAAATACTCCTCGTTGTAGTATCGCAAAAACACCTTGCTCTTTCCAATCATCCAGCCTTCCATCTTCAGTCGAATCAGTAGGAGGCGACAGTTCTCTTTGGTGACATCCACCGGCTCATCGAAATCGAACGCAAGGAATCGATATCTGGAACAAGAGGAGAAAATAAATTAGAAGATACAATGTCAAAATTGACCAAAAGAGACAGGTTTATTAACCAAGAAAAGGTACCTCGAAATCGAACGCAAGGAATCGATATCTGGAACAAGAGGAGAAAATAAATTAGAAGATACAATGTCAAAATTGACCAAAAGAGACAGATTTATTAACCAAGAAAAGGTATTTCTACATTTCTAGATCTTTTGCGGGACAGACCATTTTGGCTTTGGCATTTTGGTAGCCGGAGCAGAGCAGTACTTTTATGAAATGAACAACCCTCTGTTTTATCTGCTGTGGCCATGTACGTATAATGTCTGCTGAAACCCTCTAAGAACCCTCTGTTTTCTTGCTAAGGAGCACCGGGATTGTTTACGTTCCCCCTTCTATTTCAACCAAACTAGTTGGAAATGTCCAACTAGCTGAACTCTGATCAAACTCACCTCTGTATGAAATCGGCAAAGGTGACCCGGCACGAGTATCCTTTCTGTCTGGCGCGGGCTGTGTCCACCACACCCAAGGCTCGGATCTGCTGCTTCACCACTTCGGATTGCCAACCGCCCGGGGTTCCAGACAGGTCCGCCCGAATACAACGGACAAACTTAGTGCCGCCTCCGGTCATGGCCTTGAGAATTTCCAAACTCGACGCACGGAATACGGAGCTTGCGGTTCGCATGCGGCGCGTCTGCGAGAATTCGCCGCGCGACTCCGTGTTGTATCGCTGAAACCGAAATTATGGAAAGATGAGTTTATTTTGTTGTCCATATTTGAGTTCACTTTGTCAACTCTTGTCCATACTGCCATTTTTAAAACTCTTGTCCCGTCTATAATTTGATGTTTTGGACACTGTTTTCTTAAGGCTTCCTATACAGTGATGTTGATCGATTCTACTTAGTTTAGGCTTCAAGCCGATCGTGATCACTTGATCACTGTGGAGTTAGGACAGTGCCAACTTTAAAACTCTTGTCCCGTCTATAATTTGATGTTTTGGACACTGTTTTCTTAAGGCTTCCTATACAGTGATGTTGATCGATTCTACTTGGTTTAGGCTTTAAGCCTATCGTGATCCCCTGATCACTGTGGAGTTAGGACAGTGCAAATACGGTTCTTTTCAGCTTCTAAATGACGACGTACGTACTACTAACACTTTCTTACCCGCAGTTTAGTACTGTCGGACCCAACTAAAGCGGCTCCCCATCTCTTCTTCTTCCCAGTGGCGGCAAGCACATTCTGATCCGAGGTCAAGGTCAAGTTGCCACTCCTCGTCAGCTGATTGGAGAACAGCTGCTTCACGATGCCGTTGTGAGAACTTCGGAGAGTCTCGATCATTTCCGGCGGAAGGAAGTCGCGGTTCTTGCGCGGGATGTTGCGAGTCTCGTACGTGACTTTGCCCGTGTAGTGCGCCACGCAGAAGTCTTTCGAGTTGGCCATCTTGATCCGCGGGCCCTTGGGAGAGTTGGTGATGGTTTCTGAAAGAGAAGCGAGACCAGGTACCAGCTGAGATTGGGTTTGTAGAGGTGACGGAATTTTGAATGCCTGGTCTTTCATCTGATTTACTAAATTAATATCGATGGTTGTGGTTGATTTGAACCTAATTTATTAATCATGAAGATAACACATTACCAAATTATTAGGAAAACACAGTTAACGGCGCGTCTGCGAGAATTCGCCGCGCGACTCCGTGTTGTATCGCTGAAACCGAAATTATGGAAAGATGAGTTTATTTTGTTGTCCATTTGAGTTCACTTTGTCAACTCTTGTCCATACTAACTATGGCAAACCTAGCAGCAATGTCAACAAGTAAGTTTAAAATTTTGGGTATAATAGACAACAAGACGGGTATAATAGACAGCAAGACGGGTATAATAGACAGCAAGATGGTTATAATAGACAGCAGGACAGCTACAGCCGGAACAGCGACTGTGGCAAACCTAGCAGCAATATTAACAAGTAAGTTTAAAATTTTGGGTATAATAGATAGCAAGATGGGTACAATAGACAGCAAGACGGGTATAATAGACAGCAAGACGGGTATAACAGACAGCAAGACGGATATAATAGGCAGCAAGACGGATATAATAGACAGCAAGACGGATATAATAGACAGCAGGACAGCTACAGCCGGAACAGCGATTTTGGAAAACCTGGAAACAATGTCAACAAGTAAGTTTGAATATTTTTGAAATCTACCATCCAGTCCACCGGCCATCCAGTTACCTTTTTGTTTCCTCACAGAGTACCGAGGTTACAGAGTCAGGAAGGACTATTGTTTGGAGGGAAAGAAATTCAGTAAGTATTGTGCTCTTAAACTAAAATTGAACATAATATTTGTGCTGAATTACTGAAGTAGACAGCAGGCAGTGACAGTCACCCATCCAGATGATCACCACACTTACCCAACGTGTTTTACGACTTTTACGTAGATACCTAGTTGTCAATCTTATTGGATTATAGGATGTTGAGTTTTGATGATGATTAAAGACGACATGGCTTTTATTGTGTCAAGTCCGTCACCCGTCAGTTACTGTACAGGGTGAGCGTTGCTGCATTTTTCCAAGACTTTGATACCTAAATTGGCAAGTATGCTTACATAAATAAATTTTACTTACGAATAGTGTTATGGATTGTTGAAATAAACGAATAGTGTTTTGTAGCATGCCCATCCCGTAGTATGTCCCTCATCAGATGGGCGATAAGAGACGATATTTCCCTTTAAGTGCTGGGTCAATACGAGAACACCAGAAAGTAACCCGCTCAAATATTTGCAATCGAATTGTGAGTGCAAATTTTTTGTCGGTGATGGAATTCAAACCCAGGAAATTTGAATCTTACCGAGAGCCCAAACATCAATTCTGTTATCATAGCCATCGACTTCTTTGTGTCCACAGCGCATGATCTCTGGTGCCATCCAACTTGGAGATCCGAGGAAGGTTTTCTTCTTGTCAAATGTGTTCGCTGTCTCTCTGAAAAAGAGAAAGTGTGTTGGTCAATTCACAACTTCAGATATCTCAAATTTGTAGGTACTTTGTTTGAGGATAGGATATCAAATTACCAAATTTAGCCCTGAGTGTCCTGAAGGCATGTGATGTGTTCCAATCCACTCGATCCTCAAGACAAGCACACTACCTTAATTAAATACTCACAAAATAGCTCTGACCAGGGACAGTTTCAGGTTGATCACGTTGACAATCCAGTCTGCCAGTCGCACGTACATGGTCCTGGCCAGAACTTCCCGGGCTTCTTCAGCCTCCTCCTTGGTGTGACGCCTCCGCTCTGCGGTGCCACTCTTCACCACACAGTAGTTGCATAGCGCCCACTGGAATTTCTTCTCGTCCACCGTCAATAGTTTGGCCACTGGGGATGAAAGAAGAAGCATTACATGTTTTTTTTTTTTTTTTCTTTTTTTTTCAACCTACTGCTGGCGAACGAACATAGCGCCCACTGGAATTTCTTCTCGTCCACCGTCAATAGTTTGGCCACTGGGGATGAAAGAAGAAGCATTACATGTTTTTTTTTTTCTTCTTCTTTTTTTTTCAACCTACTGCTGGCAAACGATCGCGCCGTACATGTGGCTGAACACTGAAAAATGAAATTTAACTTGGGATTCCAGACACGTAAGGTAAATTAACTCAATAATATTGTAGGTAGGTAGGTAATGGTAAGGATTTTTCGAAATAACATTGAATGGACGCCGGTATTGATTAGGTATGCAATATGCTTAAATAGCCTAGTTAGCTTGCTTGGTAGCGCGTCTGACTTGTAAGCGCAGATTTTATCCTGAATGGATAATGTTCGACTCTTAACGGCTGGCTTTCTTCTATTCTGTCTTCCTTCTCTCTTCGATTTAGGGACGATAACACCTTAGCAGTTATAGTTTCCTGTATCAAATCATTGCCCTATAGGTATCCTGGATTTCATAATTCATACATCTCGTGATGGGTATGTTATAGTCCCAGCTCACAAGTATTTCCTTAGAGAACGTCAAAAACATAAAAACGGACACATAAATCGTATACCAATACAGATGACGTTGTGTTTTAAAATTCACTAAAATTTAGCCTCTTATTTAGTGGATTCCGTATCCTTAGTAGATTGGGCGATCTATTTTTTTAAATTTTTATGTATTAAAGTGTTCTAACATGGCGATCTATTGGAATCACCGAGAATTTCAATTCTGGGCCATCTAGTGTAGATGCTGGGGAGTGAAGTGGTCTGCCATCGTTTCCCATCCTTAGTAGATTGGAAAATTTTAATCTATTTAGTGGATTCCGTATCCTTAGTAGATTGGGCGATCTATTGGAATCATCGAGAATTTCAATTCTGGGCCATCTAGTGTAGATTCTGGGGAGTGAAGTGGTCTGCCATTGTTTCCCATCCTTAGTAGATTGGGATTTAGTGGATTCCGTATCCTTAGTAGATTGGGCGATCTATTGGAATCATCGAGAATTTCAATTCTGGGCCATCTAGTGTAGATTCTGAGGAGTGAAGTGGTCTGCCATTGTTTCCCATCCCATCCTTAGTAGATTGGAAATTTTGAATCTAGTGGAATTCTCGGCGATCAAGTGGAATCCTAAAGAATTTCAATTCTTGGCCTGAAGAGTGGATTCTGAAGAGTCGAATGGATTGTTATAGTCCCAGCTCACAAGTATTTCCTTAGAGAACGTCAAAAACATAAAAACGGACACATAAATCGTATACCAATACAGATGACGTCGTGTTTTAAAATTCACTAAAATTTAGCCTCTTATTTAGTGGATTCCGTATCCTTAGTAGCTTGGGCGATCTATTGGAATCATCGAGAATTTCAATTCTGGGTCATCTAGTGTAGATTCTGGGGAGTGAAGTGGTCTGCCATTGTTTCCCATCCTTAGTAGATTGGACTCTTTCCTATGAGTTCACTCCTACAGCGATTTTGCCAATGCATGTTAATTTGAGTTCATGTTTACCTATATGAATTTTACTAAAAAAATATCGATTTCTATTTGATAACTTTTAACACTTCCAACTGCGCGTAAAACAGTCGATTAGATATTTTAGTTCCCACAAAATGGTGTGATAACTAATAACTACCTACCACAGTACCTGTGTAGAAGCAATCCCTTAGGTACTATCTCGATGAGAACTGTTGGATTATGCCCAGAAAAAAATACGAATACGGTAAGAATTTTTCAAATACCTACCTGTATAGATTTTTCTATTCTAATTTACATAATCTGAGACTAACAAAATGTCCCATATATGTGCTAAAGGGCATTAGGCCATTTTGTGATAAAAAATTATACAAACAAAGTGTTGGGGTATACCAAAAAGGTTTTCATAAGTAAGGAGATAAAATTAACATTTGATGAAAATGAAACCTATTTGGATGGCACAAACCATTTAAAACATTCGAATATGGAAAGATAAGTAGGAATGGTATTAATTTGATCAGTCTGAGCAGAAAGTAAAAAGCAAAACCAAAGGTGTAAACTGATGGATCTTCATACGAGACCTTGTTTAGACTGCTGGGAGTGCTGGGGTAAAGGGACTTTTCAGTTCTATTCGGGCAGGATAAACAAGGTACATATTTCTATTTAGACTGCTGGGGTAAAGGGACTTTTCAGTCCTATTCGGACAAGATGAAAAAGGAATATTCTATTCTAACAAAGTTAACTGTAGTTGAGTAATAAGTATGTATGTATTCAGTATTTACTGTAGTTTGGTCGTACGCTTGGTTTCAGCTACAGTAGGACTAATACCCCGGCGAAGTACACTCCCAAACCGCCAGCCCGAGAAAACAATCCAGTTCATGAACTACAGATGTTGGCCAAACAGGGCAATAGAAATGACGATGAGGACCAAGGTGATGATCCACCCTTTAACTTTCAGGTAAGTTAGTCTACAGGGACTGGGTAAGTTGTATTTTCCTTTCGGAAAAATGACCACTGGAAAATTGACCACTACTCCAAGGGAAAGTGAATGGAGAAGTAGTCAATTTTCTAACTACAGATGTTGGCCAAACAGGGCAATAGAAATGACGATGAGGACCAAGGTGATGATCCACCCTTTAACTTTCAGGTAAGTTAGTCAACAGGGACTGGTATACAATCACATGGGTAAGTTGTATTTTCCTTTCGGAAAAATGACCACTGGAAAATTGACCACTACTCCAAGGGAAAGTGAATGGAGAAGTAGTCAATTTTCCAGTGGTCAGTTTCCCGAAAGGACATTACACATTTAGTCTACAGGGACTAGTATACAGTCACACAGACAGGTACATACATATAGATTCAGTGTTTTCTAGTCAAATATTGGTATAGGTAAATAGGGTCATCGGCCACTAAAACCCTATGTCACTGCGACCTGATTGCAAACTCCGTGGTTAGTGAGCTCAAACACCGGAGTTTCCTCTTGTCCGAAACCGGGCCTAAATCTTTTGGGACTTTCCTTGTTTTCTAGTCTATTTTGATAATAGGCTGTTCTGTGATGCTTCTCTTGTTGTCATGGAATCTTGTTCTGTGATGGACTCTCGAGGTCTTACTTGACTTTTAACTCAATGAACTTATTCGATATTTCACTTTCATAATTTTGATAATAGGGTGTTCTGTGATGCTTCTCTTGTTGTCATGGAATCTTGTTCTGTGATGGACTCTCGAGGTCTTACTTGACTTTTAGTACTTAATGAACTTATTCGATATTTCACTTTCATATTCTCAAAATCTCCATCCTTTTCCCTGCAGGCAATGCTAAGAAAAACGAACGTGAATCGAGAATCACTGCGAAGAGTTCGAGCCAACAACAACACCCCTGACACCGACCGAAACGGAAACCAGCCATATATGAATGGAAACCCACAAGACAATGGATCGCGAACCAAACACGACCTTTCATAATCTCAAAATCTCCATCCTTTTCCCTGCAGGCAATGCTAAGAAAAACGAACGTGAATCGAGAATCACTGCGAAGAGTTCGTGCCAACAACAACACCCCTGACATCGACCGAAACGGAAACCAGCCCTATATGAATGGAAACACCATCACCTATAACCCACAAGACAATGGATCGCGAACCAAACACGATATGAATGGATACCCAAGTACCCGAGGGACCTATCAGAGTAACTATGAAGACAAGAGTCGAAATGTGAACCAACGAAACTACAACCAGAACTATGCCAAATCTGACTACACGAACAGTTATGGGAAGCCAGAATACAACCAGACAAATAGCTATGGCAAAACAGAGTATAATCAAACAAACAGCTATGGAAGAGCCGATAATAATCAGAATAGTTTTGGCAAACCTAACTACCAAAGAACCAATTCCAGTGACTATTTATCCCAGACGAGGAATAATTTGAACAGAACTAAGAATGGCTATGGGGGTGGCTTCGTCAAAACAGAACTTGCGCCTGGTATTGTCCTGGAAGGAATTGAAGTGGAGTTGTAAAATATCGTAAACCACGATTAGATCAATTTTTTAAATATATTAATTTAAAAGCGTGTTATTACTGTTATATTAACCTAGGGTCGAGCTTTTTTATTACTTTGCTTAACGCCCTACAGGGAAGGCATTTACTTTTACTGCTAAGTATGGGTCCTTGTTGAATACCTAGATTATAACAGTAGGAACACTATATTTTTTATATTTATTTATGTCAAATTAGGGTAATTAGAATTAGTGATTTTTATTAGGCCACACTTTCTTGGAACAGGCTACAAGAACAGGGTTTATACGCTTTTCTTAGAATGAAATTCCATGACTTTTCCAGAAGATTGCCATGAGTTTTCCAGAAAATTAGGGAGTGGAGGTACTTAAAAATCAGTAAGATTACCCCTTCATTTAAATAAAATATGCAATATGCAGAACGTCAAGGAATATGAGGGGGAATGCGCCGGAGGCCGTTTTTCGGAAAAAAAAACTTGATGTATTTAATTTGAACATTATTAATTTTTGACCGGGGGCAAATTCCATGACTTTTCCAGGTTTTCTTTGAATTTTTACGAAGTCTAAAAAAAAAGTTCCAGACCAGGAATTTCCAACTTCCATGTATATGCGGCCACATGCTACATTGGCAGGTACTTCGCGGGATCGCGGGCCACATACACAGGGGAGCAGACCCGTCCAGGATTTTGAGGGGATGGGGAGTAAATGCTCCATTTTCGGAGTCCACCCCATAGTAAAAGAACAAAAATCAAGCCCGGGGGGGCCCACCCTAAAAGCTTCGCTGGCCGCTAGTTAGAAATCCCTGTTCAGGTACTTCGCGGGATCGCGGGCCACATACACAGGGGAGCAGACCCGTCCAGGATTTTGAGGGGATGGGGAGTAAATGCTCCATTTTTGGAGTCCACCCCATAGTAAAAGAACAAAAATCAAGCCCGAGGGGGCCCACCCTAAAAGCTTCGCTGGCCGCTAGTTAGAAATCGCTGTCCTAGACTAACTCACCTGAACACCTTTCTGCGGCGCAGAGCGTGTCTCCCGAACCGAGAAGATGCCTCCCCCTACCGATACTTCCCGCCACATGGGGGGCTGTTGATTTTCGCCGTTATAGGAGAAGGAACCGTTGGGCGGATGCATGAGCAGAATGCCGTTCGTCGTCAGACCGTCGATCATTTCGTGCTGCTCCTGCCATTTCGTTGCTTTCTCCTGGAGTCACAAGGGAAGGGAAAGAATAAGTTATAATAAGACTATGGTCAAATTCCCAAATTTTATTTCAAATTAATGTGAACAATAGTTTACATCTCGGTTGGGATTCGAATTTGTGGCTTCTCCTAAAACAGGCAAGATTCTGAACTACTACGTTAGACCAGATTCGTAGAAGCTTAACCCATCTTTTACACCTAAGCCTCGAATTGGGTTTTTTGTGTATGACAATAGTTTACATCTCGGTTGGGATTCGAATTTGTGGCTTCTCCTAAAACAGGCAAGATTCTGAACCACTACGTTAGACCAGATTCGTAGAAGCTTAACCCATCTTTGGGGTTGTTTGCCCCTACACCTAAGCCTCGAATTGGGCTTTTTGTGTATGGAGATAAGCTGTAGGCCAGGTTCACTTCATTGGTGTGGGATGGACAACAAGCACCCGCAACCTCAAGTCCTACCTAACAATACTAATGGGAGCAAACTTTCAACAATAATACTTTATGAACGCAACGTCCTCGTCTGAATCAAGGCAGCCAAATTTCCCACGTTAGGTACGAGTTACAAGGCGTACCATTCATAAAGTACGATTACGTGCTGTCATTTTATTTCGTACTGAGTTTGAATGACATCGGCTAGGCCATGTGGTGTATTCCCGTTATCCTATACTAGTTTTACCCGTAACAGAGGCAGTGACGTAGCGTTCAACCTCAGTGCAGTGGCATGATTCGTAGATTTGTAGAAGCTTAACACGTCCGTTAGGGCTGTTTGTCCCTACACCTAAGCCTTGGCTATACTAGTTTTACCCGTAACAGAGGCAGTGACGTAGCGCTCAACCTCAGTGCAGTGGCATGATTCACTATACTAGTTTTACCCGTAACAGAGGCAGTGACGTAGCGCTCAACCTCAGTGCAGTGGCATGATTCATAGATTTGTAGAAGCTTAACCCATCCGTTAGGGCTGTTTGCCCCTACACCTAAGCCTTGTATGTGGTGTATTCCCGTTATCCTATACTAGTTTTACCCGTAACAGAGGCAGTGACGTAGCGCTCAACCTCAGTGCAGTGGCATGATTCGTAGAAGCTTAACACGTCCGTTAGGGCTGTTTGCCCCTACACCTAAGCCTTGGAGTGCAGTGAGTGGCTAACGGATTCTCGAGTAACAATTCGAGTCCAAATCGTCACGTGTCTTTTCAGGCACACTCTATTTGTCAAAAATCTAGGTTTGCCTTGCCCTTGTGATCGATTTAATTTGAAGAAACTATTACTGTTAGCACTGTGTACCTATGCGATTCGAGTCCAAATCGTCACGTGCCTTTTCAGGCACACTCTATTTGTCAAAGGTCTAGGTTTACCTTGCCCTTGTGATCGATTTAATTTGAAGAAACTATTACTGTTAGCACTGTGTACCTATTTGTACTAATAGAGGAATAACAATTATTCTGATAAGCGCTCATGCTTAAATTATCTAGCTTGCAGCTTGTAGGTCATAAGGTAATAATTTCTGTGACTTCTGTGGCATAAAAGGGCAATCAAGCATAATGAGTAAGTTACCTTTTGGAAAGAACATGAATGAAGTGTTTTACTTAGAAAAAATAAATAAATAAAAAAATTCACAGCTCACTTTGACTTGGGAAATGAAGATAATTCACAGAACACACCACTGCAAAACATTTCCCAATGTGGTAGATAAGTATTAAGATATTGGATTCTAGGTTGCAGCTTGTAGGTCAAAAGGTAATAATTTCTGTGACTTCTGTGGCATAAAAGGGCGATCGAGCATAATGAGTAAGTTACCCTCTTGAAAGAACATGAATGAAGTGTTTTACTTATAAAAAAATAAATAAAAAAAATTCACAGCTCACTTTGACTTGTTGGCATAAAAGGGCAATCAAGCATAATGAGTAAGTTACCTTTTGGAAAGAACATGAATGAAGTGTTTTACTTAGAAAAAATAAATAAAAAAAAAATTCACAGCTCACTCTGACTTGGGAAATGAAGATAATTCACAGAACACACCACTACAAAACATTTCCCAATGTGGTAGATAAGTATTAACATATTGGATTCTTGCGTAATGTTGCTGTATAGAGACAATATGGAGATAAACAGTATGTAGGTGAAACTGGGTAATACTTGATTTACGACCCTGTGAACGTGAGCACACTTTCCATACTTGGGAAAATAAAAACTAATAAACGTCAAGGGGAAAACATATCTATCACGATTAATCTAAGAGAGCACGTCAAAAGCATGCTTTGTGGAGAACGGTCACATTAGGGCTTTCAACATATACAGGTCGTAAAATAGTCACAACAACGAAATAATAATATCGTAATCGTAGTCCAGAGATTCCAACCCACTAAATATCTTTGTTTTTAACGGTCACATTAGGGCTTTCAACATATACAGGTCGTAAAATAGTCACAACAACGAAAAATAATATTCAACAACGATATAATAATATCTTAACCGTAGTCCAGAGAGTTTCCAAGAGTTGGACCGAATGGGAATTATTCAAAGTTCCAACCCACTAGTACCAATACACAAACCTGCATTAGATGAGCTTTTTTTCATAGCAAGGAGTATCATCATTTACCGGGTTGTTATTTTGTGCAACCCTCAGTGAGCAACTTTTGACCTAGTTTCATCACGTGTTATGTGGTTTGAGATTCAATGTTCGAGAGTATTTGCATTTCGAAATTCGGTTCAATATTTCATCCTTGAAGACTTTTACTTGCCAACTCCAGTTGTGTTCTGCAGTGAAAGGATTTCGTTCTATGAAACAATCGCTGAAAAAGTTGTAAGCGTACCAATACACAAACCTGCATTAGATGAGCTTTTTTTCATAGCAAGGAGTATCATCATTTACCGGGTTGTTATTTTGTGCAACCCTCGGTGAGCAACTTTTGACCTAGTTTCATCACGCGTTACCTATTAGGTATTGTCCGTATAAAAGCTCAACCAATAGATTTATTTAAAGCACGTCTGATTTGGCCACTGAGTTCAATAAATAGTTTGACCTAATTCATCCAAAATCCTGTTAGATCTGCATGGGCACCCATTCATAAATCATTTGACATTCAACTCTATGCTCTCATTCTAGTGGTTTGAGATTCAATGTTCGAGAGTATTTGCATTTCGAAATTCGGTTCAATATTTCATCCTTGAAGACTTTTACTTGCCAACTCCAATACTGTTGTGTTCTGCAGTGAAAGGATTTCGTTCTATGAAACAATCGCTGAAAAAGTTGTAAGCGTACCAATACACAAACCTGCATTAGATGAGCTTTTTTTCATAGCAAGGAGTATCATCATTTACCGGGTTGTTATTTTGTGCAACCCTCGGTGAGCAACTTTTGACCTAGTTTCATCACGCGTTACCCTTCCACTCCGTTTTCAAATATTGAATATCATTTTGTATTCGTATTAGACAAACTTATTCCATTCTAGCAACTCCATTGTGAACTATGTTTACTTTGTTATTTGCTTATTTGTATTGATAAGTGTGTATAGACATGTCTCTTGCTAACCACTTGAATATTACGTCCTATTTGTGCCAGTACGTATGGTGCACTTTTTCAAACCTCCTCATAGGCTGAGTCATTAATAAAAACTCAAGTGTGCGCTCTTGGATTCGAGTCCAAATCGTCACGTGCCTTTTCAGGCACACTCTATTTGTCAAAGGTCTAGGTTTACCTTGCCCTTGTGATCGATTTAATTAAGAAACTAATACTGTTAGCACTGTGTACCGGTGGCCATGACGTGGCTCGCGAGCCACGATTTTGTGCATCTCTTTAATCATGGTTCATTCTTGTTGAAAAATGTCTCTGAAGATCAGAATTACCATGAGACTGAATACCAAATTTTTCAAAAATTTCGCCTGCGGCGTGGCTCGCCAAAAATTGGCTTTATGGGGTTGCGGCTCCCGAAGACTCTTGGCTTTAAGTTTGTCCAAGTGTCAATTTTAAGGGTTGGGGAGAATTCACTAGAAGAAGAGTGAGACTGTGTCAATAAAAACAATAAAAAGTAAAGGGGCTTTTCAGCCCTATCCCGAAAGTGCCTGGGAATAATTCAGATAATTCACTATCTGAAGTCTAAACCCAAGAAATAGCTTCCAAAAGAGTCCGCTCTTGGCTTTTAAGTTTGTCCTAGTGTCAATTTTAAGGGTTGAGAAGAATTCACTAGAAGAAGAGTGAGACTGTGTCATACTATCTGAAGTCTAAACCCAAGAAATAGCTTCCAAAAGAGTCCGCTCTTGGCTTTTAAGTTTGTCCTAGTGTCAATTTTAAGGGTTGGGAAGAATTCACTAGAAGAAGAGTGAGACTGTGTCATTAAAAACAAAGTTTGCTAAATAAGGAGCATTGAAGGGGACTTTCAGGACTCAAAGAGAATGTACGACATTATAGGCAAATACAAATAAAAGAAGGTCTTGAAAGTAGGACTTTCCAGAACCACACTGATTTCTAAAGAAATGAATATCTCTTTCCGACAAGTTCAATTAATCATGCGGGGTTTCTCCAAATCTTCAACAAATCAAAACATTTTACTCGCTAAGTACCTACTTTCAGAAGAAAAAACCCTCAACCTCAATTCCTTACACACATGTGGTTGTAATATTCTAGGAAACAATAATCATCATCCAAGAGCAAAACTTCAAAGGTTTTAGCGTTCACCATTATGTGAACATTATTTGCGAAGTGCTCTCGTGGGGTTTCCCTGTCTCATTATATCCGGAAATGGAGACCAACATATTTCGCATTCCACTAATGGAGAATCTATCTAATCAACGAGTATTTCGCTATTTTCTCTGAGGTTTTTTCAATGTGAAGTTCACGTCACGAGTCCCCTTCGTCCCTCCATGTTGTGAACAAATGAGGATTCTGCAATTGCTATCACATTATATTGCACTTGTTTTCAATTTCCGATAACGCTAAGTGTTATTGATGATATTGCAACAATGCATGTGTGTCTGGAAATAAAAACACATACTACACATGTTATAGCAACCTCATGTTTTTTCATTTGCCATGGGTGGAAAACAAACGAGTATTAATTGCATTCGCTTTCCGATCACGAAGGAAAACAAAGGTGTCCTTGGATTTAGAACTTTA